>NC_134691.1:149851253-150151253 GCF_050947455.1 Rhinoderma darwinii | reverse complement strand
GTGTGACGCTATCTACAGGGGGATGTGTGTGTGGCGCTATCTATAGGGGGCTGTGTGTGGCACTATCTACAGTGGCTGTGTGGTGCTATCTACAGGAGGGTATGTGTGGCGCTATCTACAGGGGGATATGTGCGACACTATCTGCAGGGGGTGTGTGTGTGACGCTATCTACAGGGGCTGTGTGTGTGACACTATCTACAGGGGCTGTGTGTGTGACGCTATCTACAGGGGCTGTGTGTGTGACGCTATCTACAGGGGGATGTGTGTGATGCTATCTACAGGGGCTGTGTGTGTGTGTGGCGCTATCTACAGGGGCTGTGTGTGTGGTGCTATCTACAGGGGGATGTGTGTGTGATGCTATCTACATGGGCTGTGTATGTGACACTATCTACAGGGGGATGTGTGTGTGATGCTATCTACAGGGGCTGTGTGTGTGACGCTATCTACAGGGGGATGTGTGTGTGATGCTATCTACAGGGGCTGTGTGTGTGGCGCTATCTACAGGGGCTGTGTGTGTGGTGCTATCTACAGGGGGATGTGTGTGTGATGCTATCTACAGGGGCTGTGTGTGTGACGCTATCTACAGGGGGATGTGTGTGTGATGCTATCTACACGGGCTGTGTGTGTGACGATATCTACAGGGGCTGTGTGTGGTGCTATCTGCAGGGGGATGTGTGTGGCACTATCCACAGGGGCTGTGTGTGTGACGGTATCTACAGGGGGATGTGTGTTTGATGCTATCTACAGGAGCTGTGTGTGTGTGGCGCTATCTACAGGGGCTGTGTGTGGTGCTATCTACAGGGGGATGTGTGTGTGATGCTATCTACAGGGGCTGTGTGTGTGACGCTATCTACAGGGGGATGTGTGTGTAATGCTATCCACAGGGGCTGTGTGTGTGAGACGATATCTACAGGGGCTATGTGTGTGGTGCTATCTGCAGGGGGATGTGTGCGTGACGCTATCTACAGGGGCTGTGTGCGTGACGCTATCTACAGGGGCTGTGTGTGTGACGCTATCTACAGGGGGATGTGTGTGTGATGCTATTTACAGGGGCTGTGTGTGTGACGCTATCTACAGGGGGCTGTGTGCGTGATGCTATCTGCAGGGGGATGTGTGTGTGACGCTATCTGCAGGGGGATGTGTGTGTGATGCTATCTACAGGGGCTGTGTGTGTGTGTGTGTGTGTGTGGCGCTATCTACAGGCGCTGTGTGTGGTGCTATCTACAGGGGGATGTGTGTGTGATGCTATCTACAGGGGCTGTGGGTGTGACGCTATCTACAGGGGGATGTGTGTTATATTATTGTTGTACCACTTTTAGTCAAGGCACATTTTGTGTTTCCCCTTTCCCTAGTACACTATGCTCAATGGGTGCCTGTTGGCGACTTGGACCTTTTTTTCCCATCTCAAAGATGGCGTTTGTGTGCCCTGGGTTTTCCTTGCCCATGCGCATACATGTACTAAACAGACTGACTGTAATGTCGGGGTAGGGAGACAGACAAGTGAGCCCTAATCTACCCGCCACTCAGTCCGTGCCTACTTGCAACGACCCGCCCTAGGCGACGGGGTACAATTGGGCGACGGTCCCTACACTCAATAGGTGCACGACAGACAAACAGACAAGGGTACAAAGAAGCCAGGGAAATGGGGAAGTTGCCCACGGGGACACCGTGAGCAACAAGCGAAGTGAACGAGCCGAGTCAAACCAGGAGATGAGCGAGGTACAAAAACGCAGAGCAGAAGAGTGGTCAGTAAAGCCAAGGTCAAACACAAGCAGAGGATCAGTAGTTCAAGAAGCTGCAGCAGGGCCAGGAAACCAGCAGAGAAGAATCACAAGCAAAGGAGGAACAGGAAAGGCAGGTATAAATAGACAGAGGGCGGGAGCTAGCTCCGGCTGGCCAGGCTGTGATAGGCTCTCCCACTCCTAAGCCTGCCATCCTGAGTGGTGGAAGATGGAGTCAGTCTCACAGACATAGAAGCAGGTGCAGACTGATTACCTATGGGCGTCGACACAGAAGTTGTGTCTGGCAGATCCTTTACACTGACTCAGAACATATGAGAAATTTCCTGATGCATCTGATGGGCATGCGTCTGATGGGCATGATCGTTTTTCAAACTAAAAACCACTGTTGTTATCTACATTACAGCGTCGATCAGATTATGCAGAATATGCAGGCATTTATAATCTGGTGACAGAGCCTCTTTAAGTATTGTACACCCACTAAAAAGAACATGTATATTGTTAATTATTTTTTAAACACCTTTATAATGATCACTACACTATACGTATGCAATTTAACATCATGACCCTATTACTTGTATTTTTTTTACTGCATCACTTAATTATATTTGCTGATTGTTAACCCTTTCCCTCTTTAGCCACTTTTGACCTTCCTGACAGAGCCTCATTTTTCAAATCTGACATGTTTCACTTTATGTGGTAATAACGTCGGAATGCTTTTACCTATCCAAGCGATTCTGAGATTGTTTTCTCGTGACACATTGGACTTTATGTTACTGGCAAAATTTGCTCGATATGTTTAGTATTTAATTGTGAAAAACACAAAAATGTAGCGAAAAATTTCAAAAATTTGCATTTTTCTCAACTTAAATGTATCTACTTGTAAGACAGGCAGTTATAACACACAAAATTGTTGCTAATTAACATCCCCCATATGTCCACATTAGATTGGCATCATTTTTTGAACATCCTTTTATTTTTCTAGGACGTTACAAGGCTTTGAACTTTAGCAGCAATTTCTCACATTTTCAAGAAAATTTCAAAAGGCTATTTTTACAGAGGTCAGTTCAGTTGTGAAGTGGCTTTGAGGGCCTTATATATTAGAAACCCCCAAAAAGTCACCCCATTTTAAAAAACTTCACCCCTCAAAGTATTCAAAACAGCATTTAGAACATTTCTTAACCCTTTAGACTTTTCACAGGAATTAAAGCAAAGTAGATGTGAAATTTACAAATTTCATATTTTTTTGCAGAAATTAATTTTTAATCCAATTTTCTTTATAACCCATAAAGTTTTACCAGAGAAATGCAACTCAATATTTATTGCCCAGGTTCTGCAGTTTTAGGAAATATCCCACATGTGGCCCTAGCGTGCTACTGGACTGAAGCACCGGCCTCAGAAACTTTGGAGCACCTAGTGGATTTTGGGGCCTTATATTTATTAAAATATATTTTAGGCACCATGTCAGGTTTGAAGGGCTCTTGCGGTGCCAAAACAGTGGAAATACCCCAAAAGTGACCCCATTTGGGAAGCTACACACCTCGAGGAAATGATCTAGAGGTGTAGTGTTAAAAGGGTTCTCCCGGGTATGACGGTGCCATATATGTGGAAGGAAACTGCTGTTTGGGGACGCTGTAGGGTTCAGATGGGAGGGAACGCCATTTGGCTTTTGGAGAGCGGATTTTGCTTGGTAGTAGTTTTGTTTGAGTATTGCTGGTGTTTCCGTTTATAATGTGGGGGTACATGTAAGCCGGGCGGAGTATATAAGGGGCCATAGTCAGGTGGTATAATAATGGGGTAAAAAAAAACAACAATAAAATGATCCATAGATGTGTGTTACGCTTTGAAGCAATCCTTTCTGCACAGGCCGGTGTTGCACTGATAAATGGCGTTCTTTCTTATGCCCCTTTTGGTTCACACTCTGCACCTTTGCAGTTTGGGAAATTTTGCTGGGAAAGTGTTGTCCTGGTATAATACGGGCACCATCGCTTCCAGCGGATATGTTTGGGCCCTCCCTTTCCTGGTTCCCTAATTTTAGGTCCTTGATAAATCGCCTCCTCAAACAGAAGAAATGTTCCCCTCGGGCACAACTGCATATTTTTTATTTCCTGACTTATTGGAGCCATAACTCATTTTATTTTTTCATAGACGTAGTGGTATGAGGGCTTTTTTTTGCGGGACAAGCTGTAGTTATTATTGGTACCATTTTGGGGTACATGCGACTTTTTGATCACCTTTTATCCTATTTTTTGGGAGGCCAGGTAAGCAAAAAACCACAATTCTGGCATGGTTTTATTTTATTTTTTTTATACAGTGTTCACCATGTGTTATAAATTACATGTTAACTTTATTCTGCGGGTCAGTACGATTCCGGCGATACCTATTTTATAGGACTTTTTTATGTTTTAAAACTTTTTGCACAATAAAACTACTTTTGGAAAAATAATGTATTTTTTCTGTCGCCAAGTTGTGAGAACCATAACTTTTTAATTTTTTTGTCGACGCAGCTGTATGAGGGTTTGTTTTTTGAGAGACGAGCTATAGTTTTTATAGGTACTATTTTTGGAATACGTGCGACTTTTTGATCGCTTTTTACTCCTATATTTATAGGGCAAAGTGACCAAAAAACAAAAACTCTGGTATAGTTTTTTACGTTTTTTTTACGCTGTTCACCGCGTGCAATAAATAATATAATATTTTGATACCTCAGGTCGTTACGGTCGCGGTGATACCAAATACGTATGGTTTATTATTTTTTTAAATAATAAAGGACTTGATAAGAGTAAAAGGGGGATTGTGTTTTATTTTATTACTTGAAACTTTTATTGTTTTCAAACTTTTATTTTTTTCACTTTTTTTTACACTTTTTTATACTTTTCTTTACACTTTTTCTCAAGTCCCACTAGGTGACTTGAAGGTCCAGCTGTCAGATTTATTTTTTTCTAATACATTGCACTACCTACGTAGTGCAATGTATTAGATCTGTCAGTTATTCACTGACAGCAAGCCGATTAGGCTTCGCCTCCCGGCGGGGCCTAAATCGGCTTCCGTAATGGCAGAGCAGGAGGCCATTGTGTCTCCTGTTGCCATAGCAGCACTCGCCAGTCCTGATTGCCTGTCAGGGCCGGCAATCTGCTAGTAACCGCTACGATGCAGCAATCGCTTTCGTTTGCTGCATCGAAGGGGTTAATGGCAGGGATCGGAGCTAGCTCCGGTTCCTGCCATTACAGGTGGATGTCAGCTGTAACTTACAGCTGACTTCCACCGCTGATGATGCCGGATCAGCTTCTGAGCCGGCGCCATCTTGCCGGCAGCTACGGAAGTCGATCAGGCTTCGCCGCCGGGCAGATCTTGACCGGTTTCCATGCTAGGCAAACCGGGAGGCCAGTATTAGGCCTCCGGTTGCCATTGCAGCCACCGGAACCCCGGCAATTTCATTGCTGGGGCTCCGATGAGCTGTAAACACCTTAAGTGCAGCACTCGCGTTTGAGAGCTGCACTTAAGGGGTTAATGGCGGGGTTCTAAGCTAATTTCGGTCCCCGCCGTAACAGTCGGATGTCAGCTGTAAGATACAGCTGAGATCCGGCGATGATGGCACCGGCTCAGCTTCTGAGCCGGTGCCAAACATTTGGCGTATGGGTACGCCAATTTGCGGGAAGTCATTGCTTTCCATGGCGTACCCATACGGCAAATGTCGGGAAAGGGTTAATGACTCTTTGAGTCCTTATATACTAATCACATTGTGTGTGTTTACATGCTTGAGAAAGGTCCTATTGGATTGAAACGTTGCATATTTGGGAGAATAAATGGCTCCTTTTTTTGGATGTGCTGTTTTGTCTGCAAATTCGTCCTCTTCCAATCGGTGCTGAAAGTCAAAAGTCATGGCGCTTCGGTTTGTCGACTTTCTAGGACTACGCTCGTACACGGCTCAAATCTTGTTCACTGTCTCTTCCGGAGACTTTGGGCAGCCCGGACTTTTCCCATGACATAATTTCAAATTGCTTCACCCATGCAAAATGCAGTTTCTATGCAGAGCACATTTACCAAATTTATTCTGAAAATTTCCCTGTACTGTCACAACAGACCCCGTTCTTGCAAATTCCAACACGCAAAAAGCTTTTTCTTGCTTCGCTGTCGCCATCTTATGTCACTCTGTGTAAGCACATTTCAAATTAGGCTTTTGAAAATGGAAGCTGTGCTGTGATTGGTTGCTGTGGGCAACTAAACTACTTAGTTTTGCTTTGATGTTCAGTCACTGGCCATTTACCACTGATGCTACTTTAACTACAGGCCTTTTCTTTTGCACCATCCTTTTTGAATCACCCTGTATTTTTTATTGGTCCTATTATGGCATACGTGTGACTTTTTTTTTAGCACTTTTTAATCAATTTTTTTGTGGGAAATTAGGTGACCAAAACACAGCGATTCTGGAGTTTTTTTGGGGTTATTTTCTTTACGGCGTTCAATGTGCGGGTTAAAAAATGTTATATTATTAACGGACACAGCTATATCAATTATGTTTATCTATTTTTACATTACTTTTGGGGACAATGGGAAAAAGGGGTGTTTTTTTATTTTTGAAGACTCTATTAACATTTTTTTACTTGTCCCCCTAGGGGACTTAACCCCTTTCCACCAAATCACGTACAGTTACAATGTCAGTGGTGTTAGCGCCTTCTCACGTAACTGTATGTGTAACGGCAGGGGGTAGGGAGACGGACAAGTGAGCCCTAATCTACCCGCCACTCTGTCCCTGCCTACTTGCAACGACCCGCCCTAGGCGACGGGGTACAACTGGGCGGCGGTCCCTGCGCTCAGTAAGTGCACGACAAACACGACAAACATACAAGGAACACAAGCAAGGAAAAGGGGCCGTTGCCCACGGCAACACCGTGAGCAACCAGAGTGGTGAACGAGCCGAGTCAAGCCAGGAGTGTGCGAGGTACAAAACGAAAAGCAGAAGAGTAGTCGGTAAGCCAGGGTCGGTATGGAGCAGGATCAAAAATAGCAGGAGCTGTAGCTGGGCCAGGAACCACAAGGAAGGAAACCAAAGCAATAACAAGCACCGAGGGACAGGAAGTGCAGGCTTAAATAGACCGAGGGCGGGAGCTAGCTGAGTCTGGCCAGGTTACGATAGGCTCTCCCACTCCTAAGCCTGCCAGCCTGAATGGTGGAAGCAGGAGTCAGTCTCAGGGAAGTATTCTCAGGTGCTGACTGATTAGTTCTGGGAGTTAACCCCGCAGTGCCTGGCAGATCCTTTACAGTACCCCCCCTTTTATGAGGGGCCACCGGACCCTTTCTAAGTGGACCTGGCTTACTGGGGAAACGCAGGTGGAACCTCCTGACCAATACCCCAGCGTGAACATCCCGGGCGGGTACCCAAGTCCTCTCCTCGGGCCCGTATCCTCTCCAATGGACCAGGTACTGGAGGGAGCCTTGGACCATCTTGCTGTCCACAATCCTGGCCACCTCGAATTCCACCCCCTCCGGGGTGAGGATGGGAACAGGAGGTCTCCTCGAGGGAGCCAAGGACGGGGAGCAGCGTTTGAGGAGGGAGGCATGAAACACGTCGTGTATCCGAAAAGACGGGGGTAACTCCAGCCGGAAGGAGACAGGATTGAGGACCTCAATGACCTTATACGGCCCAATAAACCGGGGAGCAAACTTCTTGGACGGAACCTTGAGACGCAAGTTCCTAGACGACAACCACACCAGATCCCCGACCATAAACAGGGGGTTAGCAGAACGTTTTTTATCAGCCTGAGTTTTTTGTACGCTCTGGGACACCTCTAGGTTTTTCTGAACCTGGGCCCAGACTGTGCACAGTTCCCGATGAACGACCTCTACCTCAGGATTGTTGGAACTACCAGGTGAAACGGAGGAGAACCGTGGATTAAACCCAAAATTACAAAAAAAAGGAGAGACCCCAGACGAGTTACTGACCCGGTTATTAAGGGAAAATTCGGCGAGGGGAATGAAAGAGACCCAATCAAATTGACAGTCAGAGACAAAACACCTTAAGTATTGTTCTAGAGACTGATTAGTCCTCTCCGTTTGGCCATTGGTTTCAGGATGGAAGGCAGAGGAGAAGGACAGATCAATCCCCAACTTCATACAGAAGGCTCTCCAAAACAATGAAACAAATTGTACCCCTCTGTCCGAAACAATATTGACAGGGACCCCATGGAGACGCAGGATGTGTTTGACAAACAAGGTAGCCAACGTTTTGGCGTTGGGTAGTTTCTTGAGGGGCACAAAGTGGCACATCTTACTGAAGCGGTCCACCACCACCCACACCACCGACTTGCCTTGGGATGGAGGCAAATCGGTGATAAAATCCATGGAGATATGTGTCCAAGGTCTCTGGGGAATGGGCAACGAATGCAGTAAGCCCGCTGGTCGGGACCTGGGAGTCTTGGACCTAGCACAAACCTCACAAGCGGCGACGTAGGCCTTAACGTCTTTAGGCAACCCAGGCCACCAATAATTTCTGGTAATGAGGTGTTTGGTACCCAGGATGCCTGGATGGCCAGATAGTGCGGAGTCATGATTTTCCCTAAGTACCCTTAGCCGGAATTGCAGGGGAACAAACAGCTTGTTCTCAGGAAGGTTCCCGGGAGCTGCACCTTGATCAGCAGCAATTTCAGAGACTAAATCAGAATCGATCGAGGAAATGATTATACCTGGAGGCAAAATACAAGCAGGATCTTCCTCCGAAGGAGGGCTGGCCATGAAGCTACGCGACAGTGCATCAGCCTTAATATTTTTAGACCCAGCCCTATAGGTAACCAAAAAATTGAATCTGGTAAAAAATAACGCCCATCGAGCTTGTCTCGGGTTTAGCCTCCGGGCAGATTCTAGGAACACCAGATTCTTGTGGTCGGTAAGGACCGTTACCTGGTGCCTAGCCCCCTCCAGGAAGTGGCGCCACTCTTCAAATGCCCATTTAATGGCTAAGAGTTCGCGGTTGCCAATATCATAGTTACTTTCAGTTGGCGAAAACTTCCTGGAGAAGTAGGCACAGGGGCGGAGATGGGTGAGGGACCTGGTACCCTGGGACAAGACAGCCCCCACTCCCACCTCAGATGCGTCAACTTCCACGATAAATGGCTCCATTTGGTTGGGCTGAACCAGCACCGGGGCCGAGACAAAGCACTTCTTAAGGACCTCAAAAGCCTGGACAGCCTCAGGAGGCCAGTGGAGGAGATCAGCACCTTTGCGAGTGAGGTCCGTAAGGGGCTTAGCGATGACCGAGAAGTTAGCAATAAATCTCCTGTAATAATTAGCAAACCCCAAAAAACACTGTAACGCCTTCAGGGAGGCAGGTTGGACCCATTCCGCCACAGCCTGAACCTTGGCGGGGTCCATGCGGAATTCATGAGGAGTGAGGATTTGACCCAAAAATGGAATCTCCTGTACCCCAAACACACATTTTTCGGTTTTGGCAAACAGTTTATTTTCCCGAAGGACCTGGAGCACCTTCCTGACATGCTCCACGTGGGAGGACCAGTCCTTGGAAAACACCAGTATGTCATCAAGGTACACTACCAGAAAAATCCCCAGGTAATTTCTCAAAATCTCATTTATGAAATTCTGGAAGACCGCAGGGGCATTACACAACCCAAAGGGCATGACGAGGTATTCGAAATGGCCTTCGGGCGTGTTAAACGCAGTCTTCCACTCATCCCCCTCTTTGATGCGAATAAGGTTATACGCCCCCCGTAGATCCAATTTAGAAAACCATTGGGCCCCCTGAACCTGATTAAAGAGATCAGGAATCAAAGGAAGGGGATACTGGTTCCTTACCGTGACCTTATTCAGGCTACGGTAGTCAATGCATGGCCTAAGACCACCATCCTTCTTCCCCACGAAGAAGAAGCCAGCACCTACCGGAGAAGAAGAGGGACGAATGTAACCCTTGGCCAGGGATTCCTGGATATACACTCTCATAGCTTCACGTTCGGGACAAGAAAGATTAAATATCCTACCCTTAGGAAGCTTAGCTCCTGGTACCAATTCGATAGCGCAATCGTATTCTCTATGAGGAGGTAACACTTCGGAGGCCTCCCTAGAGAAAACATCAGCGAAGTCCTGAACAAACTCGGGTAGCGTATTCGCCTCCTTAGGGGGAGAAATAGAATTAACAGAAAAACATGACGTACAACATTCATTACCCCATTTGGTTAGCTCCCCAGTATTCCAGTCAAACGTAGGATTATGCAACTGCAACCAGGGAAGACCTAGCACCAAATCGTACGATAATCCCTGCATCAACAGTACAGAGCATTGCTCCAAATGCATGGAGCCAACAAGGAGTTCAAAAACAGGGGTATGCTGTGTAAAATAACCATTAGCAAGAGGAGTGGCGTCGATACCCACTACCGGGACAGGTTTAGGCAAATCAATAAGAGGCATAGCAAGGGACATAGCAAATTCCACAGACATGATATTAGTAGAGGACCCTGAATCCACGAAAGCACTGCCGGTAGCAGACCTACCACCAAAAGAGACCTGAAAGGGAAGCAAGATCTTAGTACGTTTCATATTTACGGGAAATACCTGTGCGCCCAAGTGACCTCCCCGATGATCACTTAGACGCGGAAGTTCTCTGGCTGCAACCTTACGCTTAGGACAGTTGTTCACTTGATGCTTGTCGTCCCCACAGTAGAAGCAGAGACCATTCTTCCTGCGGAATTCTCTACGTTGTTGGGGGGACACGGAGGCCCCGAGTTGCATAGGTATCTCTGAATCTTTCGGGGAGGAACGAAGCAACGGAGCTTCGGGAGGCATCATGGGGGAGTCGGAGGAGAAAACACATAAACGTTCACGTTGTCGTTCCCTGAGACGTCGGTCAAGTCGTATCGCTAAAGCCATAACCTGGTCTAGGGAGTCACAAGAGGGATAGCTAACTAGCAGGTCTTTCAGGGCATTCGACAGACCCAACCTAAACTGGCACCTTAAGGCAGGGTCATTCCACCGAGAAGCTACGCACCACTTCCGAAAGTCAGAGCAATACTCCTCAACAGGTCTCTTACCCTGACTTAAGGTCACCAGCTGACTCTCGGCAAAGGCAGTCCTGTTAGTCTCGTCATAAATAAGTCCGAGAGCAGAAAAGAAACAATCAACGGAGGAAAGTTCAGGGGCGTCAGGAGCCAAGGAGAAGGCCCACTCTTGGGGCCCTTCCTGGAGCCGGGACATAATTATACCCACCCGCTGGCTCTCAGAACCTGAGGAATGAGGCTTTAAACGAAAGTAAAGCCTACAACTCTCCCGAAAGGAGAGAAAAGTCCTCCGGTCCCCTGAGAACCGGTCGGGCAACTTGAGGTGGGGTTCAAGAGGTGCGGTGCGGGGAACTACCAGGGTAGCATCAGGCTGGTTGACCCTCTGAGCCAGGGCCTGGACCTGTAGGGAGAGACCCTGCATTTGCTGAGCCAGGGTCTCACGGGGATCCATAGTGGTGTCAGGGACCAGGGGTAGACTAGGTATGGGCTTGTTATTATGTAACGGCAGGGGGTAGGGAGACGGACAAGTGAGCCCTAATCTACCCGCCACTCTGTCCCTGCCTACTTGCAACGACCCGCCCTAGGCGACGGGGTACAACTGGGCGGCGGTCCCTGCGCTCAGTAAGTGCACGACAAACACGACAAACATACAAGGAACACAAGCAAGGAAAAGGGGCCGTTGCCCACGGCAACACCGTGAGCAACCAGAGTGGTGAACGAGCCGAGTCAAGCCAGGAGTGTGCGAGGTACAAAACGAAAAGCAGAAGAGTAGTCGGTAAGCCAGGGTCGGTATGGAGCAGGATCAAAAATAGCAGGAGCTGTAGCTGGGCCAGGAACCACAAGGAAGGAAACCAAAGCAATAACAAGCACCGAGGGACAGGAAGTGCAGGCTTAAATAGACCGAGGGCGGGAGCTAGCTGAGTCTGGCCAGGTTACGATAGGCTCTCCCACTCCTAAGCCTGCCAGCCTGAATGGTGGAAGCAGGAGTCAGTCTCAGGGAAGTATTCTCAGGTGCTGACTGATTAGTTCTGGGAGTTAACCCCGCAGTGCCTGGCAGATCCTTTACAGTATGTCATGGTGATGGAGCGGGGCTCAGAAGCTGAGCCAGCGCCATCACCAGCGGGTGTCAGCTGTATATTACAGCTGACACCCCGCTGTAATGGCCAGAACCGGAGCTAGCCTCCGATCCTGCCGATTAACCCCTTAGTTGCAGCGATCAAAAGCGATCACTGCATCTAGGTGGTTTCTAGTCTGTTTGCTCCCCTGCGCTGCAGTCACCGGGATGCCAGTGGTTGCTATGGCAACCGGAGGCCTAACAATGGCCTCTTGGTCTGCCAAGTACGGGGGCCTAAAAGGCTTACTATCAGGGCCAAGAAGATGGCGCAGGCTCAGAAGCGGAGCCTGCGCCATCATCTGCGGGTGTCGGCTGTTTGTTACAGCTAACACCCTGATGTAACTGCCAGGACCGGAGCTAGCCTCCGATCCGGCAGATTATAACCTTAGATGCAGCAATCAAAAGTGATCTAGATGGTTAAATCACACCCGATGGTTGCTATGGCATCGAGGTGCGATGGTTGCTATGGCAACCCGAGGCCTAACAATGGAGGCGAAGCCTAATAGGCTTTCAGTCAATGAATAACTGATAGCTCTAATACACTGCACTATGTAGTTAGTGAAGTGTATTAGAATAGCGATCAGGGCTTCATACCTTCAAGACCCCTGGTGGGACAACAAAAAAAAGTTAAAAGAAAGTCAATAAAAATGTTGTCAAAAAGTAAAAAAATTTAAATTTCAAGTTAAAAAAAAACAATAACTGCCTTTTTTCACATAATAATTATTTTATTATAGGAAAAAACTTATTTGGTGTAAAGAACCAAGTTATAAAGATATCATGTAAATTTTCCCTCACGGTGAACACCGTAAAATAAAAAACAATTCCAGAATCGCTATTTTTTGGTCGCCACCCCTCCCAAAACAGTATAAATAGTAATCAAAATGTTGCATGTACCCCAAAATTGTACCAATAAAAACTACAACTTGTCCTGCAAAAAACAAGCCACCCCACAGCTTTTTTGACGAAAACATAAAAAACGTATGGCTCTTAGAATATGGTGATACAAAAAATAAATGATTTTAAAAAAAGTGATTTTATTGTGCAAACGCTACAGAACATAAAAAACTATATATATACACACGGTATGGCCGTAATCGTATTGACGCCCAGAATAAAGTAATATGTAATTTATAGCACACGGTGAAAAACATTGTCAGAATTGCTTGTTTGTGGTCAATTTGCTTGCCAAAAAATTTAATAAGAAATCGCATGTACACCAAAATGGTACCAATGAAAACTACGGAATGTCCCGCAACAAATAAGCCCTCACACAGCTCCAGTGGACAAAAAATAAAAAAGTTCTGGCTCTCAGAATATGGCGACATAAAATGTGCAGAGCGTTCCAAAAGGGGGATATGATCGGGCACCATTTATCAGTGCGACACTGGACACACATATATGAATTATTATTTACCGCATTATTATACCCTCTTATTATGCCCTGATGTAATGTGCAGCTTACATATGCGCCCACATTATAAACTGAAATACCAGCAAAACCCAAAACAGAACAACTACCACTAAGCAAAATCTGCACTCCAAAAGCCAAATGCCGCTCCCTCCTTTCTGAGCCCTACAGCGTGCCCAAACAGCAGTTTACTTCCACAGATATGGCATCGCCATACCTGGGAGAAACCGCTTAAAGGAACAGTGTCATCACAAATTATTTTTTTATATGTTAAAGATGTTAGTGCTTTATTAAAAACGTTTATATTCATTTGTGTGTTTGTGTTTTACTTTTTCTTATTTTTACACTTTTTCTTCCCTATGGGGGCTGCCATTTTTTGTTCCATTTCTGTCTGTGTCGATTAACGACACATACAGACATGGAATACGGCAGCCACAGTCCCATAGGGACTGCGGACGGCTCCCGTCCCATTGACTTCAGTGTACGGCGTCTGTGTGGGAACTGCGCATGCGCCGCTCCCACACAGTCCAATTCGAAATTGGCGCCGTCCGGCGCCATTTTCCTCTGGACCGGAAGTCGCGGCCGGACAGTAATATTACTACTTCCGGTCGCGGCTTCCGGATTTGTGCACTTGGACCAGCGGCAGCAAACGGAGCGAACGGGCCGGAGGGAGCCGCGGCGGCAGGAGCAGGTAAGAGATTTCAATGTATGTTCGTGTTTGTGTGTGTTTACTACTGTATGTAAACCTACTACACTGTGTGTTAGCTCAAAAAATGGCGACACACAGTGTAGGAGGTTACACCGTTCAAACCCCTCGTTTATCCCGGCACTAGCCAGGATAAAGGAGGGGGGGATGCTGAGAGCTCACTAGAGCGAGGGCTTTTAACCCAATGTTGCAATGCTGCAATTTTGGGAATAGCTCCATCTAGTGACCAAAAATGGGTAGTATTATAAATTTTGAATTAATTTATAATATTTCTTGACTCGTGAAAAAAATAAAAAAAATTTGAACAATGTTTAATCACCCACACACTAAATGTTTAATTTAAAATAAAAAAAACATGTTTTTCTGGCAACACATTCCCTTTAAGAGTTTATGAGATATTTGTCTGCAGTGGCACAAACCGGGCACCACATATTGGGCACTAAAATGGCATATCAGTGGAAAATTTTAATTTTCACTTTGCACCTTCCGCTGAGCGTTCATTTCTAATAAAAAAAAATAAAACCCTGTGGGGTCAAAATGCTTACTACACGCCTTAAAAATGCCTTGAGGGGTGCAGTTTACAAAATAGAGGTCACTACTCGGGGGTTTGTTTTACTATTTGACCCTCCCTTTTTGGCCCCTCCAGTGCATTGAAATGTGACATGGCACCGAAAACCATTCCAGCAAAATCTGCGCACCAAAATCTAAATGGCGCTTCTTCCGTTCTGAGCCCTGACATGGGTCTAAACAGCAGTTATTTCCACACATGGGGCATTGCCGTAATCGGGAGAAATTGCTTTACAAATGTTGATAGGGCTTTTTCTCCTTTATTCCTTGTAAAAATTTGAAAATTAAATTTTTTTTCAGAAAAAAAAGTAGATTTTCAACTTCACAGACTAATTCCAATAAATTCAGCAAAAAACCTGTGGGGTCAAAATGCTAACTATACCCCCTAGAAAAATTCCCTGAGGGGTGTAGTTTCCGAAATGGGGGTCACTTTTTGGGAGTTTCCACTGTTTTGGTCCCTCCGGTGCGTTGCAAACGTGACATAGCACCGAAAATCATTCCAGCAAAATCTGCGCTCCAAAATCCAAATGGCGCTCCTTCCCTTCTAAGCCATTTTTAGCAAGCAAAAAAAAAAAAACGTGGGGTCAAAATGCTAACTATACCCCTAGATACATTTCTTGAGGTGTGTCGTTTCCAAAATGCCGTCACTTTTGGGGGGTTTCCACTGATTTGGCACCACAAGACATCTTCAAACCTGACATGGTGCCTAAAATATATTCTAAAAAAAAAGGAGGTCCCAAAATCCACTAGGTGCTCCTTTGCTTCAGTCCATTAGCACACTAGGGCCACATGTGGGATAGTTCTAAAAACTGCAGAATCTGGGCAATAAATATTGAGTTGCCTCTTTCTGGAAAAACTTTCAGTGTTACAGAAAAAAATGTATTACAAATGAATTTTGGCAAAAAAAAAAAATGTAATTTGTAAATTTCACCTCTACGTTTCTTTAATTCCTGTGAAACGCCTGAAGGGTTAAAAACACTTTCTGAATGCTGTTTTAAATACTTTGAGGGGTGCAGTTTTTAAAATGGGGTGTTTTAAGGGGGTTTCAAATATATGGGCCCCTCAAAGCCACTTCAGAACTAAAATGGTCCCTGAAAAAATAGCCTTTTGAAATTTTCTTGAAATTGCAGCTAAAGTTCTAAGTCTTGTAACATCCTAGAAAAATAAAAGGACGTTCAAAAAACAATGCAAACATAAAGTAGACATATGGGGGATGTTAATTAGTAACTATTTTGTGTGGTATTACTATCGGTTTTACAAGCAGATACATTTAAATTTACAAAAATCATAATTTTTGCAAATTTTCGCCAAATTTTTTATTTATTTTTGCGAAAACTCAATGAATTTATCGACCACATTTTTCCACTAACAAAAAGTACAATATTTTACGAGAAAACAATCTCAGAATCGCTTGGATAGGTAAAAGAATTCCAGAGTTATTGCCACATAAAGTGACACGTCAGATTTGAAAAAAAATGGGGCTGCTTCTGCAGGCCAAAATGGGCTTGGTCCTGAAGTGGTTAAACCAGCGATTGTTTGATCGCTTGCGCATTATACTGCAATACTTATGTATTGCAGTATATTGTGTATTTCTCACAAGGGCTGGGCTGGTAGAATGGGAGGTTGAGTTTAATGGGGTCTATTGTGTTGCTCTCATGCCAGTGGAGCTTTTGTCCCTGTCTGGCCCTAATCAGATCCCATATTTAATTTGGCAATAAAAGCTGCATTACCAGTTTGGGAGGAGTGAGAAGTAAACATCTGCCCAGTGCTACATTAGCTGACATTGGAAAAAATGATAATAATGGATCAGCTTTACCAATCCAATCTATTACTAGACTGACGAGTTATTCTGCATTATTGTATACACTGCTCAGTGATATAGAGTTAATTATCTGCGGTACTGATCTATTACTAATCTTACCTTTTCTATATTTTCTGGTGTAAACCAATGAAATGTCAAGTAAAAGCATATTGCCTTTCTGAACCCGGGTTCTGAGTTCAAATCCACCCTAGATCAACGTATTCATGGAGACTGTATGTTCTCCCTGTGTTTGTGGAGGTTTGCTATAAAATTGGCTCTAGTGTTTCTGTGAGGTGCCCCACTGGGGACAGGGATTGATGGGAGTTTTTTTTACAATCTGTGTAATCGCTGTGGAATATTTTAGTAAACACTATTAAAATCTTACACAGAACGTACCTTGTACCACAACGACTACACCATATATACCCTTCTTGTTCCCCATTATGTTAACTGCTCAGAGATTGGTTCCCATTTCACATTTGGTGGTCATGACCTATGATATCCACCTTTTGGAATCAGATAGGTCACCTGATATCTAAAGTTTTTGGAGATGCCTTCCCATTTAATCCCACAGTATTCCTACTGGGTGACAAAATGGCAGGACTTCGCCGCCAAATATATAAACTATCCCAACTCATATGTATGGCAGTACTCCTACTTTATCTGTCTGGGCTGTGATAAATAGAGTTCACAAACACGATGACCTATGATAAAATACATGCCATTGTAAAGGATCTGCCAGGCACAGCGGGGTTAACTCCCAGAACTAATCAGTCAGCACCTGAGAATACATCCCTGAGACTGACTCCTGCTTCCACCATTCAGGCTGGCAGGTTTAGGAGTGGGAGAGCCTATCGTAACCTGGCCAGACTCAGCTAGCTCCCGCCCTCGGTCTATTTAAGCCTGCACTTCCTGTCCCTCGGTGCTTGTTATTGCTTTTGTTTCTTTCCTTGTGGTTCCTGGCCCAGCTACAGCTCCTGCTATTTTTGATCCTGCTCCATACCGACCCTGGCTTACCGACTACTCTTCTGCTTTTCGTTTTGTACCTCGCACACTCCTGGCTTGACTCGGCTCGTTCACCACTCTGGTTGCTCACGGTGTTGCCGTGGGCAACGGCCCCTTTTCCTTGCTTGTGTTCCTTGTATGTTTGTCGTGTTTGTCGTGCACTTACTGAGCGCAGGGACCGCCGCCCAGTTGTACCCCGTCGCCTAGGGCGGGTCGTTGCAAGTAGGCAGGGACAGAGTGGCGGGTAGATTAGGGCTCACTTGTCCGTCTCCCTACCCCCTGCCATTACATAATAACAAGCCCATACCTAGTCTACCCCTGGTCCCTGACACCACTATGGATCCCCGTGAGACCCTGGCTCAGCAAATGCAGGGTCTCTCCCTACAGGTCCAGGCCCTGGCTCAGAGGGTCAACCAGCCTGATGCTACCCTGGTAGTTCCCCTCACCGCACCTCTTGAACCCCACCTCAAGTTGCCCGACCGGTTCTCAGGGGACCGGAGGACTTTTCTCTCCTTTCGGGAGAGTTGTAGGCTTTACTTTCGTTTAAAGCCTCATTCCTCAGGTTCTGAGAGCCAGCGGGTGAGTATAATTATGTCCCGGCTCCAGGAAGGGCCCCAAGAGTGGGCCTTCTCCTTGGCTCCTGACGCCCCTGAACTTTCCTCCGTTGATTGTTTCTTTTCTGCTCTCGGACTTATTTATGACGAGACTGACAGGACTGCCTTTGCCGAGAGTCAGCTGGTGACCTTAAGTCAGGGTAAGAGACCTGTTGAGGAGTATTGCTCTGACTTTCGGAAGTGGTGCGTAGCTTCTCGGTGGAATGACCCTGCCTTAAGGTGCCAGTTTAGGTTGGGTCTGTCGAATGCCCTGAAAGACCTGCTAGTTAGCTATCCCTCTTCTGACTCCCTAGACCAGGTTATGGCTTTAGCGATACAACTTGACCGACGTCTCAGGGAACGACAACGTGAACGTTTATGTGTTTTCTCCTCCGACTCCCCCATGATGCCTCCCGAAGCTCCGTTGCTTCGTTCCTCCCCGAAAGATTCAGAGATTCGTATGCAACTCGGGGCCTCCGTGTCCCCCCAACAACGTAGAGAATACCGCAGGAAGAATGGTCTCTGCTTCTACTGTGGGGACGACAAGCATCAAGTGAACAACTGTCCTAAGCGTAAGGTTGCAGCCAGAGAACTTCCGCGTCTAAGTGATCATCGGGGAGGTCACTTGGGCGCACAGGTATTTCCAGTAAATATGAAACGTACTAAGATCTTGCTTCCCTTTCAGGTCTCTTTTGGTGGTAGGTCTGCTACCGGCAGTGCCTTCGTGGATTCAGGGTCCTCTACTAATATCATGTCTGTGGAATTTGCTATGTCCCTTGCTATGCCTCTTATTGATTTGCCTAAACCTGTCCCGGTAGTGGGTATCGACGCCACTCCTCTTGCTAATGGTTATTTTACACAGCATACCCCTGTTTTTGAACTCCTTGTTGGCTCCATGCATTTGGAGCAATGCTCTGTACTGTTGATGCAGGGATTATCGTACGATTTGGTTCTAGGTCTTCCCTGGTTGCAGTTGCATAATCCTACGTTTGACTGGAATACGGGGGAGCTAACCAAATGGGGTAATGAATGTTGTACGTCATGTTTTTCTGTTAATTCTATTTCTCCCGCTAAGGAGGCGAATACGCTACCCGAGTTTGTTCAGGACTTCGCTGATGTTTTCTCTAGGGAGGCCTCCGAAGTGTTACCTCCTCATAGAGAATACGATTGCGCTATCGAATTGGTACCAGGAGCTAAGCTTCCTAAGGGTAGGATATTTAATCTTTCTTGTCCCGAACGTGAAGCTATGAGAGTGTATATCCAGGAATCCCTGGCCAAGGGTTACATTCGTCCCTCTTCTTCTCCGGTAGGTGCTGGCTTCTTCTTCGTGGGGAAGAAGGATGGTGGTCTTAGGCCATGCATTGACTACCGTAGCCTGAATAAGGTCACGGTAAGGAACCAGTATCCCCTTCCTTTGATTCCTGATCTCTTTAATCAGGTTCAGGGGGCCCAATGGTTTTCTAAATTGGATCTACGGGGGGCGTATAACCTTATTCGCATCAAAGAGGGGGATGAGTGGAAGACTGCGTTTAACACGCCCGAAGGCCATTTCGAATACCTCGTCATGCCCTTTGGGTTGTGTAATGCCCCTGCGGTCTTCCAGAATTTCATAAATGAGATTTTGAGAAATTACCTGGGGATTTTTCTGGTAGTGTACCTTGATGACATACTGGTGTTTTCCAAGGACTGGTCCTCCCACGTGGAGCATGTCAGGAAGGTGCTCCAGGTCCTTCGGGAAAATAAACTGTTTGCCAAAACCGAAAAATGTGTGTTTGGGGTACAGGAGATTCCATTTTTGGGTCAAATCCTCACTCCTCATGAATTCCGCATGGACCCCGCCAAGGTTCAGGCTGTGGCGGAATGGGTCCAACCTGCCTCCCTGAAGGCGTTACAGTGTTTTTTGGGGTTTGCTAATTATTACAGGAGATTTATTGCTAACTTCTCGGTCATCGCTAAGCCCCTTACGGACCTCACTCGCAAAGGTGCTGATCTCCTCCACTGGCCTCCTGAGGCTGTCCAGGCTTTTGAGGTCCTTAAGAAGTGCTTTGTCTCGGCCCCGGTGCTGGTTCAGCCCAACCAAATGGAGCCATTTATCGTGGAAGTTGACGCATCTGAGGTGGGAGTGGGGGCTGTCTTGTCCCAGGGTACCAGGTCCCTCACCCATCTCCGCCCCTGTGCCTACTTCTCCAGGAAGTTTTCGCCAACTGAAAGTAACTATGATATTGGCAACCGCGAACTCTTAGCCATTAAATGGGCATTTGAAGAGTGGCGCCACTTCCTAGAGGGGGCTAGGCACCAGGTAACGGTCCTTACCGACCACAAGAATCTGGTTTTCCTAGAATCTGCCCGGAGGCTAAACCCGAGACAAGCTCGATGGGCGTTATTTTTTACCAGATTCAATTTTTTGGTTACCTATAGGGCTGGGTCTAAAAATATTAAGGCTGATGCACTGTCGCGTAGCTTCATGGCCAGCCCTCCTTCGGAGGAAGATCCTGCTTGTATTTTGCCTCCAGGTATAATCATTTCCTCGATCGATTCTGATTTAGTCTCTGAAATTGCTGCTGATCAAGGTGCAGCTCCCGGGAACCTTCCTGAGAACAAGCTGTTTGTTCCCCTGCAATTCCGGCTAAGGGTACTTAGGGAAAATCATGACTCTGCTCTATCTGGCCATCCAGGCATCCTGGGAACCAAACACCTCATTACCAGAAATTATTGGTGGCCTGGGTTGCCTAAAGACGTTAAGGCCTACGTCGCCGCTTGTGAGGTTTGTGCTAGGTCCAAGACTCCCAGGTCCCGACCAGCGGGCTTACTGCGTTCGTTGCCCATTCCCCAGAGACCTTGGACACATATCTCCATGGATTTTATCACCGATTTGCCTCCATCCCAAGGCAAGTCGGTGGTGTGGGTGGTGGTGGACCGCTTCAGTAAGATGTGCCACTTTGTGCCCCTCAAGAAACTACCCAACGCCAAAACGTTGTCTACCTTGTTTGTCAAACACATCCTGCGTCTCCATGGGGTCCCTGTCAATATTGTTTCGGACAGAGGGGTACAATTTGTTTCATTGTTTTGGAGAGCCTTCTGTATGAAGTTGGGGATTGATCTGTCCTTCTCCTCTGCCTTCCATCCTGAAACCAATGGCCAAACGGAGAGGACTAATCAGTCTCTAGAACAATACTTAAGGTGTTTTGTCTCTGACTGTCAATTTGATTGGGTCTCTTTCATTCCCCTCGCCGAATTTTCCCTTAATAACCGGGTCAGTAACTCGTCAGGGGTCTCTCCTTTTTTTTGTAATTACGGGTTTAATCCACGGTTCTCCTCCGTTTCACCTGGTAGTTCCAACAATCCTGAGGTAGAGGTCCTTCATCGGGAACTGTGCACAGTCTGGGCCCAGGTTCAGAAAAACCTAGAGGTGTCCCAGAGCGTACAAAAAACTCAGGCTGATAAAAAACGTTCTGCTAACCCCCTGTTTATGGTCGGGGATCTGGTGTGGTTGTCGTCTAGGAACTTGCGTCTCAAGGTTCCGTCCAAGAAGTTTGCTCCCCGGTTTATTGGGCCGTATAAGGTCATTGAGGTCCTCAATCCTGTCTCCTTCCGGCTGGAGTTACCCCCATCTTTTCGGATACACGACGTGTTTCATGCCTCCCTCCTCAAACGCTGCTCCCCGTCCTTGGCTCCCTCGAGGAGACCTCCTGTTCCCATCCTCACCCCGGAGGGGGTGGAATTCGAGGTGGCCAGGATTGTGGACAGCAAGATGGTCCAAGGCTCCCTCCAGTACCTGGTCAATTGGAGAGGATACGGGCCCGAGGAGAGGACTTGGGTACCCGCCCGGGATGTTCACGCTGGGGTATTGGTCAGGAGGTTCCACCTGCGTTTCCCCAGTAAGCCAGGTCCACTTAGAAAGGGTCCGGTGGCCCCTCATAAAAGGGGGGGTACTGTAAAGGATCTGCCAGGCACAGCGGGGTTAACTCCCAGAACTAATCAGTCAGCACCTGAGAATACATCCCTGAGACTGACTCCTGCTTCCACCATTCAGGCTGGCAGGCTTAGGAGTGGGAGAGCCTATCGTAACCTGGCCAGACTCAGCTAGCTCCCGCCCTCGGTCTATTTAAGCCTGCACTTCCTGTCCCTCGGTGCTTGTTATTGCTTTTGTTTCTTTCCTTGTGGTTCCTGGCCCAGCTACAGCTCCTGCTATTTTTGATCCTGCTCCATACCGACCCTGGCTTACCGACTACTCTTCTGCTTTTCGTTTTGTACCTCGCACACTCCTGGCTTGACTCGGCTCGTTCACCACTCTGGTTGCTCACGGTGTTGCCGTGGGCAACGGCCCCTTTTCCTTGCTTGTGTTCCTTGTATGTTTGTCGTGTTTGTCGTGCACTTACTGAGCGCAGGGACCGCCGCCCAGTTGTACCCCGTCGCCTAGGGCGGGTCGTTGCAAGTAGGCAGGGACAGAGTGGCGGGTAGATTAGGGCTCACTTGTCCGTCTCCCTACCCCCTGCCATTACAGCCATTGTCGCGGACACTGTAGACATCTTATTAACATGGCAACCTTAGAACGCATATCTTGATACTCCAGGTCTCCATCATGTAATAGCCACTGAACTATGAGATTTGATTTTATCTTAGTTCCATCATCGAACATCCATTTATACTTCAACAGTTCTTCAGGCACTCTGAATCTCCTTCCTTACCCCCTGTTCACAACCTCTCCCCCCCCTCATAGCTCTCAAAGTTTACTGCTTTCTCAACGCATCAAAGTTTTGTCACTTATTGTATAACGTCTTTAAGATCAATTTAATGAACTATTTTAAAACTAGAATTATAATTATTTTATTTTTGAATCTGTTGTACAATAGGGAAGGAATGTAAATGGTGAATCCAGCTTTTATTTACTATGATTTCATGTAGGCATCATTACTTAGAACGTTTCAGTAAAACTTCCCTAAAACTTGCACAGTTCTGTGTGCTGGTGCCGGGTGACGATGCATTTATGAGATGCATTGATACTCCTTCCTCCTGCCACCTCCTTGGAATTGACAGTTTCTCTCTATAACCGCTTATTTTGCATAATTTGCGTGACATTTTAGGCTTTGTAAAACATTTTTCAATGTCTAGTATCTGTGTTAAACTTACTCATACCTCCCAACTGTCCCGGATTCAGCTCGACAGTCCCAGATTCCGGGCAGTAACCCGCTGTACCGGGCGCCGGGTGTATGTCCCGATGTTATCTGCGTCCTCAGGATGTATATACAGTTGAACCCAATGCTAAAGCAGGGAATCGTCAGCTCCCTGCTTCAGCATTAGTACAGAGCGGAGGAGCAGAGGGAGCTCCTCCACTGGTCAAGGACTCCCAGGCACAGCGCTCTTTTAAGTGCTGAGCCCGGGTAACCCCTTGATGTCAATGTTTATATATGGACAGTGACGTTAGTGGCTCTTCCAGGAGCGGAATTATACTGTATGGGGGAAGCTACAGGGGCATTATACTGTATGGGCAGCTATGGGGGCATTATGATTTTTGGGGGCAGCATACTCAATGGGGCAGCTATGGGGGCATTATACTGTATGGGGGCATCTGTTTGGGCATTATACTGTATGGGGGCATCTGTGTGGGCATTACACTGTATTGGAACAGCTATGCAGGCATTATGGCATTATACTGTATGTGGCAGCAATGGGGCATTATGCTGTATGGGGGAATTTGTTTGGGTATTATACTGCATGGGAGCATCTGTGTCAGCATTACACTGTATGGGGGCATTGGTGTTGGCTTTATACTGTATGGGTGCATCTATGGGGCATTATATACTGTGTGGGGGCAGCTAGAGGGCATTATACTGTGTGGGAGGCACTATGGGAGTATGATACTGTGTAGGCGGAACCAGGTGTGTATGGGCAGGGATTGGAGCGGGATTAGAGGCGTGGCTTAAAAGAAAAAAATTGCCACGCCGCTTAGTTTGTCCCTCTTTGCGATACTTGCAAGTAGGGAGGTATGTTTACTTAAAAACATGCGACAATTTAGGGAATTACATCTGGTACATTTTTACACCATTTTTCTAACGGCAAACTAATGACACAAGGATGATTATAAACATGTGCCCACTTAATTCTGCCTATATATTTACCGTGTAAATACCTTTTTAATTCTTGATCATTTAAACATAAACAACTGTGTCCATTAGTGTTATGCTCCATGAGGAATAACATAAGTTGGTCTCTAAAGAACAGAGAGTGACAGATTGATTTCCCCTCAGATTTTGAGCAGGTACAAGCCGAGTATTATAATTATAAAGGTTCTGTAATGAGGACTGCTTATATGTAATCCTAACAAGACGTGAATGCTTTCAGTGGGGGAAAGTTATTAAAACTACTGTACTGGGGACAACACTATACAAAAGATTTATCAAAACTGGTGCAAAGGAAGGTGGAGTAGTTGCCCATAGCAACTAATTCGTTTCTAACTTTCATTTTTCAAAGGCCCTTCGAAAAATGAAAGCAGTAAACTGACTGGTTGCCATGGGCAACTACTCCTCTTTTGATAAATCCCCCCATAGAGTTTTCTCTACTACACTTCATAAGATATATAAGCCATGTACTCAGACAGCTAATTTCAATCAGTTCAGGGAAGGTTCCAGAGCATTAGAGGGGCCGACAGCCAAAATATCTATACTATAATAAATAATATTTGTTTGTCTGCCCTCTATATTCATCTAAACGCCTAAACCATTTGACTCCAAATTTGTACACATAAGTACATCTGGTGCCTGGGAAGGTTTTCATTAAAGGTCCCGACCTTACCGTGGTTACCTGTTATCAGTCATCAGAGGCGTAGCTAGGTTCTCCAGCACCCGGGGCAAAGATTCAGTATGGCGCCCCCCCCCCCAACCTCTTTCCCGACATCTCCTTCCCCTTCGCCGTGTTTGTTTTTTCTACCAATCGACGTGTCATTTCTTTTTATGTAACGCGAGCATAAAAACATTTCTACATTTTACAAGCAATATGGTTCTATACACAACACAAGAACCAAGCTCGGTACATATATACCGGAACAAATACTGCTCAATTTAGTGCAACCCCTGCCGTATAGATGTGTACGGCGTAAAACTACAGCTCCCAGCATGGCCCGAACAATGGTAAGGATATGCTGGGAGATGTATTTTCACAAAAAATAAATCATATTATAATCACACCACCCATCATCTCACTGCAGATCGTACAGTGACTACATTACTGATTAGAGGCAGAATAAACATTTACATTAAGTGACTCACCGGTGACATCTCAGATTCTAGTTCTTTTTCTCCATCCGGTCCAGACCTCTATGACGACTTCTCCCGGGGACAGACCATTTCTGCAGTTTGCCACTCACATGTCTTCAGCTTCTCACTTTACCAACATTTCTGCACCTATAAATAAATATAAAGTTATCATTATACCACACACTATGCCCCTAAATATAATAGCGCCATACACTGCACCTCTAATTATAATAGCACCATACACCGTGTCCCACACACACACACTGTGCCCCCTGTAGATAGTGCCTGCCATAGAGCCCCCTGTAGATAGTGCCCCTATATAGCCCACCCCTATATATAGTGTCCCACAAATAACTCCCCCTATAGTGCTCTACAGATAGCCCACCCCTGTATATAGTGCTCTGCAGATAGCTCACCCCTGTATATAGCCCCCCTGTAGATATAGCCTACCCCTGTATATAGTGCTCCACATATAGTCCACCTCTGTATATAGTGCTCCACATATAGCCCAACCATGTATGTAGCCCCCCTGTAGATATAGCCCACCCCTGTATATAGTGCTCCACATATAGTCAAACCCTGTATATAGTGTTTCACAGATAGTCCACCCCTGTATATAGTGCTCCACTAGATTATACAGGGGTGGGCTATCTGTGGAGAACTATATACAGGGGTGGACTATATGTACAAGGGGGCTATATACAGGGGTGGGCTTTCTGTGGAGCACTATAGGGGGAGCTATTTGTGGGATACTATATACAGGGGTGGGCTATATCTACAGGGGGACTATATACAGGGGTGCGCTATATCTACAGCTGGACCATATCTACAGGGGGACCATATCTACAGGGGGACCATATTTACAGGGGTGGGCTATATACAGGGCTGGACTATATACAGGGCTGGGCTATATACAGGGCTGGGCTATATACAGGGGTGGGCTATATCTACAGGGGGGCTATATTTACAGGGGTGGGCTATCTATGGAGCACCATATACAGGGGTGGGCTATATCTACAGGGGGTCTATATACTATATAGCCCCCCCTGTAGCTATAGCCCACCCCTGTATACGGTGCTCCATAGATAGCCCACCCCAGTATATAGTCCCCCTGTAGATATAGCCCCCCTGTAGATATAGTCCCCCTGTATATAGCCCACCCCCTGTAGATATAGTCCCCCTGTATATAGCCCACCCCCTGTAGATATAGTCCCCCTGTAGATAGCCCCCCCTGTAGATAGACACTACCCCCCCTGTAGATAAAGCCCCCCCGCGTGTAGATAAAGCCACACTTTTATTACAATAAAAAAAATAAAAAAATAAAACTATTCAAACTCACCTTATTCCCGCTCCCACGCAGTCCGGCAGCCATGGAGACCTGCTCTCTTCTGCGCAGGTCTCCTGGGGGTTGAACGCGGCATCTATGAAAGGCGCTGATTGGCTGGGCAGAATGACTTTCCCTGTCAGTCAGACAGCGCCTTTCATCGACGGAAGCGTCACTGGTACAAAAGATACCAGTCGCTTCATTCGTGGAAAGGCGCTGAGTGGCCGGGCACGGAACATACCTGGTCATTCATTGCTTCTAATTGTACCTGTGTCCTTGCGACACAGGTACAATTATAGTGCAGGAGGAGGGGGCGCTGCGCCCAGGGCACATGCCCCGCCTGCCCCCCCCCTAGCTACGCCCCTGCAGTCATTATTACAGGATCACGATCCAATACAATAAAAGTAAAAGCGAATGTCTGTCTGTCTGTCCTCTATTGGCATCCAATCATCTGAAGCATTTGACCCCAAATTTGGCGTGTAGGTACATCGGGTGTCCGGGAAGGTTTTTTTAAAGGTCCCGACCTTGCTGTTATTCTGTTTTCAGCCATTATCACAGGTTCACGATCCAGTACTATAAAAGCCAATACAGACAATCGCTTCTATAGTATAGATGTTTCTATCTGCCAGTAGCAGGTAGTGCACTTTACTAGATAATCCTAGATGGGAAGGTACAGGGGAGCGGTTACCCATAGCAACCAATCAGAGTACTACTTTCATTTTCAAAGGGGCCTTTGAAAGATGAGAACTGGAATCTGATTAGTTGCTATGGGCAACTGCCTCATTTTTATTTTACACCAGTCTAGATATACCATCGCCCATTACATCTTATGCTTTTTGGGCACATAAAGTTTTCATTCATATATCTTGAAGGGCGCGGCAACTGACAGTTCTTCCTGACATGAGTGGGATCCCTTTCTAAAGTGTATTACATTTGACTTCCAAGCCAGCCACTACACCTTCAAGATCTAAACAGCAAATTTGAAGTCAACTGTTAACTTCAGTTTGAAAACGGCACCAAAAAGAACTCCCTCAATTGGCAGCAAGTCTCCAATGGTCAGGAGGAAAGGTGCATCACGAGCTGCAGAGACTCCTCAGCAAACTCTTGCTCGACTGCAAGCTGATCAAATGCGTCATACTGCTGCTCAAGCTGCTGAAACTTCTCAGCAAACTCAGGCCTGGCCTTCAGAGCAATGGATCAGACAGGTGGCTCTCAGAAGCTCTCAGAAGCTCAGAGACTCTTGTCCAAACCCAGGCCAGAAAGCAAGCTGATGTTGTTCAGCATGCTCATGAGTGGGCTTTCATGCATGATGCTGCTTTCAATTATGATCGAACCATAACCTATGGCCAACATAGATTGGTTGTGATTGGCAAAATAGAAATGCCATGCACTTTTTGTGGTGCCTTAAAGTTTCCCAAGGAGGCATCAGGTATGTGCTGCTCTGGAGGCAAGGTGCAGATACCAGACTTGCCAACTTCTCCGGAGCCACTGAAGTCATTGCTTACAGGCAATAGCCTTGAATGAACTCCTCAGCAATATCCGAAGTTATAACAACTCAGCAACTTGAGCAACTGAAGTCAGAGAGAGTGGTTTCATGCCCACATTTAAGATACAAGGGCAGACATCACATCTCGTTGGATCTTTTTTGCCAGTAGAGAATCAGGAACATGCATTCCTGCGGATCTACTTCATGGGTGATGATCAGGTGGAGGCTAATGCCCCGCCATGGAAATTTCCCAGCTACCAAGCAGGAAACAATACTTAACCCCTTCCCGACATCCGCCGTATATATACGGCGCATGTCGGGTAGGGGAATATGGAGCGGGCTCAAGGGCTGAACCCGCCCCATAGAACAAGCATGTCAGCTGTGTGTTACAGCCGACACTTCAGGGTAACGAGCGGGATCCCGCTCGAGTGCGATCTCGCTCGTTTAACCTGTTAAATTTTGCGGTCAATTGTGACCGTGGGTTTTAATGGACTAAAAACACTGTAACTTTTCAACGGCCCCCCACGACTTGATCGCGGGGTGCCGTTGGTTGGCATGGCAGCCTGGGGGCCTGATATCTAACCCCCCAAAAGATTAAGGAATCACAGTTTTTTTTCCTATTCCACAAATATTTTTTTAACAGTATTCCACTACATTATATGTTACAATAAATGTTGCCATGAAAATCTACAACTCGTCCCACAAAAAACAAGCCTTCAAACAGCAATATTGATGGAAAAATAAAAAAAGTTACCCTTTTGGGTAGGTGTGGAGGAAAAAAACTAAAGTGAAGATCCGAAAAATTGCTGCAGCAGGAAAGGGTTAAAGAAGCACTCCCACAAAATGTTTTATTCCCTGGCCCGTTAAAAAGGCACATTATGTAAATTGTAGTGAAGGTATTTTCTTACCGGTGGCTGTATTTGTGAGTCATCTACTCCCTTCTGGTCATCAGCTTTGTCATGTGACCAGCAATAGGACTCTCCAACGGCCACAGTGTCTTATGTGTGGACAGGAAGTCAGTTTCTCCATTCATTTGAATAAGGCCCAATGTACACGACCGTAAAATCACCCATAATTACGCAACGTAATTACGGGCCCATTAGTTTCTTTGGCTGTCCGTGCCGTAGAAACTTGCCGAAAAAAATAGGACATGTCCTATTTTTATTATGTTACGGACCGTGCTCCCATAGTTTATAATGGGAGCACGACCCGTAAATATGGGCAGCTGTCCACGGCCGTCCGTGCTCGTAATTACATGGAGCCTTAGACTCACATCAAGGTTGTCATCGTAATGAATAGAGAAACTGACTTCCTGTCCACACATGTGATGCTGTGGCAGTTGGGGAGTTCTATTGCTGGTCACATGACACAGCTGAGAACCAGAAGGGAGTGGATAGCTCACAAATACAGCCACCGGTAAGGAAATTGCCTACACCATAATTTACATAATGTGCCTCACTAATGGACCAGAGAATAAAACATTTTGTGGGAGTGCTTCTTTAAATTACACAAGATGCTTCATCAGCATAATCCTTATGTCAATCTGTTAACCCCTTCTCGCTCCTTGACGCTCTATTCCGTCATGATTAGCGCATCATTTGCGCTCATTGACGGAATAGTACATCACGGGAGGATCCGCCATTCTGCCCCCCCTCCCGGTGCACACAGGATCTGTGACAACTGCTGTTGCGTACAGCAGTTGCCGCAACTTCTTCCCCAGGGAGCGTTCG
Source organism: Rhinoderma darwinii (assembly GCF_050947455.1). Classification (NCBI taxonomy): domain Eukaryota; kingdom Metazoa; phylum Chordata; class Amphibia; order Anura; family Rhinodermatidae; genus Rhinoderma; species Rhinoderma darwinii. The sequence goes on along the minus strand of NC_134691.1, from coordinate 150,121,525 downwards.
TGATGTCCCCGCAAATTAACCCATTAGAAGCCGCATTCAGTTGCGTTCGCAGCTTCTTAGGGGTTGAAACACCCTTGACGTCCCGCGACATAATCGCGGGCGCCGATGGTTGCTATGGCAACCGGAGGCCTAACAATGGCCTCCGACTATGCCATCTACGGAAGCCTATGAGTCAGGACCCACTATGCTTGCTATCAGTGAGTAGCTGACAGCTCTAATATACTGCACTACGCATTTAGTGCAGTCGGAGGCGTAGCTAGGTGTTTAGCACAGGGGGGCAAAACATATTTGAGTGGGCCCCAACCAAGTGGGCCCCCCCTAACGCACGTTTACAACTGAAGAGGCACATTCTAATTATATACCAGCCATCATCACTGTATATAACCCCCATCATCTCTGTATATAACCCCCATCATCTCTGAGTATACCAGCCATCATCCCTGTATATAACTCCCATCATCCCTGTATATACCAGCCATCATCCCTGTATATAACACCTATCATCTCTGTATATACCAGCAAGACTAGTATATGTAGGTAAGATGGGGGTTATAAACAGGGATGATAGCTGGTATATAGTGAGATGATGGGTGTTATATATACAGGGATGATGAGGGTTATATAGGGGGATGATGGATGGTATATAATGGGGGTTAATGCAAGGATGATGCCTAGACTACCCATCATCCCTGTATATAACATCCATCATTCCTGTATATAAACCCCTCATCCCTGTATATACCAGCCAGGCTACCCCTGCCATATAGGTTTATACAGCGTAAAACTACTGCTCCCAGCATGACCCGAACAATGGTAAGGATATGATGGGAGTTGCTGTTTCACCAAAAAAATCATACCACCCATGATATCGCTGCAGATCATACAGTGACTACAGTACTGATTAGAGGCACAATAAACTTTTACATTAACTGACTCACCGGTGATGACTTTTGATATTCTAGTTGTTGTTTTTCTCTTTTCTTCTCCATCCGGTCCAGACCTCTATGATGATTTCTCCCGGCCACAGCCCATTTCTGAAGTTTTGCAGCTCAGATGTCTTCAGATTTTCACTTCAAACATTTCCGCACATATAAACGAAGATAAAATTCTCACGGTGCCACGCACTATGCACCTAAATATAATAGCACCATACACTGTGTCCCTGATTATAATAGCACCATACACTGTGTCCCTGATTATAATAGTCTCACACACACAGTGCTCCCTGTAGATAGTGCCCTCATAGATAGCCTGCCTTATAGATAGTGTCCCACACTATCCCACACATTGGTAAAGCAGAATGACTTGCCCCGCCAATCAGCGCCTTTCAACAACGGTAGCGCTAACGTCGTTGAAAGGAGATGATCGGCGGGGCAAGTCATTCTGCCCTGCCAATCAGCGTCATGGTTAGGTGATGAATTGTCGGGCACAGAACCTGCCCGGCCATTCAGCGTTTATGCTGTGGCACCTGGTTTCAGGTGCGCCACCGCCCCCTCAGACAGGCAGCAGGCCGCCCCGTGTGGTGTGGCCATGGCGGGAGCGGTGGACCCCTGCCCCCCTGCCTCTCACTAGCTATGCTACTGAGTGCAGTGTATTAGAATTGCGATCAGGGCCTCCTGCTATCAAGTCCCCTAGTGGGACAAAAAAAAAAGGAAAAAATAAAGCTGTGTAAAAATAAAAAATAAAAAGTAAAAGTTATAAAGTAATAAAAGTAAAAATCCCTTTTTTTCCCCTTATCAGTCCTTAAAAAATAAATTAAAAAATAAAATAAACTATACATAATTGGTATCATCGCATCCGTAACGCAAGGTGAACGTCGTAAAATAAAATCATAATAAACCATACCAGAATAACAATATTTTGGTCACTTCAGCTCCCAAAAAATTGAACAAAAAGAGATCAAAAAGTTGCATATACCCAAAAATACTGATCGAAGCTACAGTTCGTTACACAAAATACAAGTCCTCACATAGCTTTCTTGATGGAAAAATAAAAAATGTATGGCTCCTTGAATATGGGACACAAAAAATAAATGTTTTTTTTTTTTAAAGTATTTTATTGTGCAAACGCCATAAGACATAAAAAAAGATGGTATCGCTGTAATCGTATCGACCCGCAGAATAAAGTGAATATGTCATTTATAGTGCACGATGAACGCTTTAAAAAAAAGGAATAAAAAACAATAGTAGAATTGCTATTTTTTTAGTCACCACGCCTCTTAAAAAATAGAATAAAAACTGATCAAAAAGTTGCATGCACCCCATAAAAATGACAATAAATTCCTCAAGGAGTCTAGTTTCCAAAATGGGGTCACTTTTAAGGGGTTTCCTCTGTACTGGTACCTCAGGAACTCTGCAAATGCGACATGGCGCCCGGAAACCAATCCAGCAAAGTCTACATGCCAAATAGGGCTCATGCTGTTCTGAGCCTTGCCGTTTGTCCATCCAGCAGTTTATGACCACATATGGTGTATTGCCGTAATCGTGAGAGATTGCTTTTCAAATGTTGGGGTGCTTTTTCTCCTTTATTCCTTGTAAAAATTTAAAATTTGCACGTTTTATCAGAAGAATATGTCATTTTCAATGTCACAGCCTAATTCCACAAAACCTTCATATAAATTCCTTGAGGGTGTAGTTTGCCAAATGGGGTCACTTTTGGGGGTTTCTACTGTTTTTGCACCACAAGACCTCTTCAAACCTGACATGCTGCCTAAAATATAATCTAATAACAAGGAGGCTCCAAAACCCTCTAGGTGCTCTTTTGCTTCGGAGGCCGGTGCTTCAGTCCATTAGCACACTAGGACCACATGTGGGATATTTCTAAAAGCTGCAGACTCTGGGCAATAAATATTGAGTTGCGTTTCTCTGGTAAAACCTTCTGTTTCACAGACAAAATGGAATAAAAAGAATTATCTGCATAAAAAATTAAAACCTCTACTTTGCTTTAAATTCGTGTGAAACGCCTAAAGGGTTAAGAAACTTTATAAATGCTGTTTTGAATACTTTGAGGGGTCTAGTTTTTAAAATATGGTGATTTATGGGGGGTTTCTAATATATAGGCCCCCAAAGCCACTTCAGAACTGAACTGGTACCTAAAAAAAAAGGATTTTGTAATTTTGTTCAAAATATGAAACATTGTTGCTTATGGTCTAAGCCTTGTAACGTCCTAGAAAAATAAAAGAATGTTCAAAAAATGAGGCCAACATATAGTAGACATATGGGAAATGTGAACTAGTCACTATTTTGTGTGGTATTACCATCTGTCTTACAAGCAGATACATTTAAATTCCGAAAAATGCAAATTTTTCAAAATTTTCTCTAAATTTTGCTATTTTTCACAAATAAATACTGAATATATCGACCAAATTTTACCACTAACATAAAGGCCAATGTGTCCCGAGAAAACGATCTCAGAATTGCTTGGATAGGTATAAGTATTCCAGAGTTATTACCACATAAAGCGACACATGTCAGATTTGAAAAACGAGCTCTGAGCCTTAGGCCCCATGCACACGAACGTAAAAACGCCCGTAATCACGGCCCGTAATCACGGCCCGTAATTACGGGCCCTTAGACTTCTATTGGCCATGGGTACCTCCCCGTATGCTTACGGGAAGGTGCCCGGGCCGTTGAAAAATATAGAACATGTCCTATTTTAGGCCGTAATTACGGCACGGGCAGGCCCATAGAAGTCTATGGGGCTCCCGTAATTACGGGTGACTACGTGTGTGCACCCGTAATTACGGGAGCGTTGCTAGGCGACGTCAGTGGATAGTCACTGTCCAGGGTGCTGAAAGAGTTAAACGATCGGCAGTAACTCTTTCAGCACCCTGGACAGTGGCTACCGATCACAATATAGATCAACCTGTAAAAAAAAAAAGATGTTCATACTTACCCAGAACTCCCTGCTTCTTCCTCCAGTCCGGCCTCCTGGGATGATGTTTCAGCCCATGTGACCACTGCAGCCAATCACAGGCTGCAGCAGTCACATGGACTGCCGCGTCATCCAGGGAGGTTCGGCTGGATGTCGAAAGAGGAACGCGTCACCAAGACAACGGCCGGGTAAGTATGAATTTCTTCTACTTTTACTACGGAAAGGGCTGTCCCTTCTCTCTATCCTGCACTGATAGAGAGAAGGGCTGCCGATTAGTGCATTGCAAATTTGCAGCGAAAACGTGCCCGTAAATAAGGGTGGAATACTGGTGACACTGGACCCGTATTTACGGGCACGGGTCCGTAAATACTGGTGCAATACGGGTCGAATACGTGTTACCAAGGACCCGTATTTACACCAGTATTTACGGAAGGAAAAAATATGTTCGTGTGCATGAGGCCCGTAACGGGTATTCCGGTTACAACAAGTTACCCCCTATCCACAGCTCGTACCCCCACCGTTTACAAGTACAGGGACCCCGAAGCTGCCGGAACCCCTCGTTGAACCGAGCGGGATGTCGCTCAAGCGCACTGCCGCTCCATTCATTTTCTATCGAAGCGCTGTAAATAGCTGAGTGCAGTGTTCGGCTTTTTACGGTGCTGCCATAGAGAATGAATGTAGCGGCTCCAACCAATAATGAAGTTGCAATTGTTTGGACAATTGTATGTTGCCTGTTTCAGAGTTTAATCAGGTAAAAATCTTTATGTCTATGCACCTAGCATAAAACTGCCAATATTGTTTATCAACTCTAGTGGGCTTGTAAAACAAGTGATTTGTATATCAAGTGGAGGTACAAAACTGGATTGACTTACTGTGTTGTGTGTGACAAAGTGGGGCCAGTGTATGTGATATATGAATTGATTGCTTGCTTGCTAAAAGAAGTTTGCAAAAGTGACACAATTTAAAACCATTTTTTTCTTTGCAGCTTACTTCCTGCTGAGCAGCTGACAAGGGGGAGGGGTTAACTGGTGCCAGTTGGTATAAATTAGCCCTCAGGGCTCTAGAGAGCCAGCTCTAGTGGGCTTGTAAAACAAATGGTTTGTATATCAAGTGGAGTTACAAAACCGGATTGACTTACTGTGTTGTGTGTGACAAAATGGGGCCAGTGTATGTGATATATGACTTGATTGCTTGCTTGTAGAGATGAGCGAACCGGGACAACCGAACACAGTTTCGGTCCGAACATCGGGAAAAGTTCGGTTCGCAGCGAATCCGAACTTCACCGTGTTCGGCCGAACACGTTTTGACCGAACCCGGTCAAAAATATTATACAAATCGGCAGCCACTTGTCTCTATCAATCACTGATAGAGAAAAGAGGCTGCTGATTAAAAATAAAATAAAAAGCATTTCATACGTACCCGGTCTTTGTCTTGGTGACGAGCCCCTCTTCTTCCTCCAGTCAGACCTTCTTTCCTGACGCGGCAGCCTGTAATTGGCTGCAGAGGCCGCTGCAGCCGGTGATTGGCTGCAGAGGCCGCGGCAGCCTGTGATTGGCTGCAGCGGTCACATGGGCTGTAACATCATCCAGGAATGTCGGGCCGGATGTCGAGAGGGACGCATCACCAAGGCAACGGCCGGGAGACCGGACTGGAGGAAGCAGAAAGTTCTCGGTAAGTATGAACGTCTTTTTTTTTTACAGGTTACTCTATATTCTGATCGGAATTCACTGTCCAGGGTGCTGAAACAGTTACTGCCGATCAGTTAACTCTTTCAGCACCCTGGACAGTGACTATTTACTGACGTCGCCTAGCAACGCTGCCGTAATGACGGGTGCACACATGTAGCCACCCTTCATTACGGGGCCTCATGCACACGACCGTAAAAACACCCATTATTACGGGTCGTAATTACGACCCGAAATAGCGGGCCCATAGACTTCTGTTAGCCACGGGTACCTTCCCGTTTTCTCACGGGAAGGTGCCCGTGCCGTTAAAAAGATAGAACATGTTCTATTTTTTTATTTTACGGGCCGTGCTCCTATACTTTATAATGGGAGCACGGCTCGGAAAAACGACCGGCTGCCCGTGCCCGGCCGTGCTCATCTCCTGAAATACTCTGTGCTGCCTTAAACTCTGTGGACAGGTCAGGATCCTGTTTCTTTTAAATGCTGCTGGGGAACCAGCTCGATCCACTATATAAGGCTGCGCCTCCATCCTCTTCTGCCCCAGTCACTTATTCCCAAGCACTGTAGCGCAGCCTTATATAGTGGATCGAGCGGGTTCCCCAGCAGCATTTAAAAGAAACAGGATCCTGACCTGTCCACAGAGTTTAAGGCAGCACAGAGTATTTCAGGAGATGAGCGTGCGGATCTTGTGCGGGGTGGTGACTTGCCAATCATGTGAAGGTGTTATTGAGGACAGGAGTGGAGGAGAGGTAACAGACTGAGAGCTATGTAATGGTAAGAGCAGAGTTCACAGCAGCACAGAATATTTCAGGAGAGGAGCGTGTGATTGGCTGCAGAGGCCGCGGCAGCCTGTGATTGGCTGCAGAGGCCGCGGCAGCCTGTGATTGGCTGCAGAGGCCGCGGCAGCCTGTGATTGCCTGCAGAGGCCGCGGCAGCCTGTGATTGGCTGCAGAGGCGGTCACGTGACGTGCGTGACCGCCACTACAGCCTGTCATTGGCTGCAGCGAGCGGCGACATGGATAAAACATCATCGCTGGAGGCCGGACAGGAGGAATGTAAGTATGAACGTATTTTTTATTTTTTTTTATTACATTAAAATTGTATTTTCCGCGCGCCGAGCATGGTACTGTCAAGGTTGCTGAAAGAGTTAGTGCAGCCCATTAACTCTTTCAGCACCCTGGACAGTACCATGCTCGGCGCACGGAAATTACAGGTTCGGTCAGAAGTAGTTCGGTCCGAATCAAACTTTTTCGTGAAATTCGGCAAACTAGCCGAACCGAACTTTTCATAAGTTCGCTCATCTCTACTTGCTTGCTAAAAGAAGTTTGCAGAAGTGACACAATTTAAAACCATTTTTTTGTTTGCAGCTTACTTCCTGCTGAGCAGCTGACAAGGGGGAGGGGTTAACTGGTCCCAGGTGGTATAAATTAGCCCTCAGGGCTCTAGAGAGCCAGCTCTAGTGGGCTTGTAAAACAAGTGGTTTGTATATCAAGTGGAGTTACAAAACCGGATTGACTTACTGTGTTGTGTGTGACAAAGTGGGGCCAGTGTATGTGATATATGAATTGATTGCTTGCTTGCTAAAAGAAGTTTGCAAAAGTGACACAATTTAAAACCATTTTTTTCTTTGCAGCTTACTTCCTGCTGAGCAGCTGACTAGGGGGAGGGGTTAACTGGTGCCAGGTGGTATAAATTAGCCCTCAGGGCTCTAGAGAGCCAGCTCTAGTGAGCTTGTAAAACAAGTGGTTTGTATATCAAGTGGGGTTACAAAACCGGAGTTAAAAAGAGGAGATAAAGCCCCAGTAAGTACTCTTCTTTTATTTTTGCATTAACAACTGTTCGCTGTTTTTTTTGTAACTGGGATAATGGACAGCAAGATTGGAGGTTTTCTCCAGTGCACAGTTTGCCATATGTATGCACGACTGGAGCAGGAGTTCCAGGGTGAATACCTCTGTGGCAGATGTGAGCATGTTGGTCACCTGGAAGCTCGCATTTGAGATCTGGAGGAGCAAAATGCAACACTGAGGAAGATAGACAATCTTGAGCGGAGCATGCTGCTCACAGAGCATGCGGTTAGTGGGTTAGAACTGGAGGGTGAAGACATGGGTGAGCAGGATCAGGCAAGTAGCTGGGTTAATGTAGTTAGGGGCAGTAGAAAGGGGTCCAAGAAAAGGAAGGCCAATCCTGTTTCTGACATTCCAAGCAAAATTGCCAAGTTGGGTGATGATGTGAGGGTGTCGGTCTCAGAAATGGCAGCCCTAGTGGATACTGATCTCCCTAACAGCCGGGAGAACAGCCCAGCTAGTAGTCGGCGGGATGGTAATGCAGGTAAGCCAAGACAATTGATAGTCGTAGGGGATTCTATAATCAGGAAGACAGATAGAATAATTTGTCGCCAAGACCGCCTCAACCGAATGGTTTGCTGTCTCCCTGGTGCCAGGGTTCGGCATGTGGTGGAACGGGTGTACAAATTGCTGGGAGGGGCTGGTGATGATCCAGCTGTTGTGGTCCATGTCGGTACCAACAACAGAATAAATGGTAGGTGGAGGAGCCTTAAGAATAATTTTAAAAAACTAGGCTACAAGCTAAAGGGAAGGACCTCCAAGGTAGTATTCTCAGGAATACTGCCTGTGCCATGCGCATTACAGGAAAGACAGCGGGAGCTCAGGGAGTTAAATGCATGGCTGAAGTCTTGGTGTAGAGGAGAAGGCTTTGGGTTCCTAGAGCACTGGGCTGACTTTTCAATGGGGTACAAACTGTATTCTGCAGATGATTTGCACCTAAATGGAAGGGGTTCCACTGTGCTGGGGGAGAGAATTCTAGCTGGGGTGGTGGAGTATTTAAACTAGGGCTGAGGAGGGAGGTCAATGTAGAAAATAAAGGGGTAGTTAGGTTAGAGAGCGGTCAGACTATATTGGTGGGGGGAGAAACAGACTGTGGGGAGAGGACTAGACAACAGGATAAGGAGATCCTTTTGTTACAAAACAGCAGTGTAAATAAAAAAGCCCAAATAATGTCAAATCACATTTCTGATAATAAAAGTGAAAAACTGAAAGGCAAGTTAAAGTGTATGTTCACAAATGCCAGAAGTCTAGCAAGCAAAATGGGGGAGCTGGAGGCCTTGATACTGGAAGAAAATATAGATATATTTGGTGTTGCTGAAACATGGCTGGACTCTTCACATGACTGGGCTGTAAATCTACAGGGTTTTACACTGTTTCGGAAAGACAGGACAAATAGGAAAGGTGGTGGTGTATGTCTGTATGTGAGAAGTGATATGAAGGCGAGTGTGAAAGACAATTGTGGGTGAAGACTGTGAGGAGGTTGAAACCTTGTGGATGTAACTAGAAAGGGAGGTGAACACTGAAAAAATTACTTTTGGTGTAATCTATAGACCCCCCAATATAACTGAGGAGATGGAAGGTCAGCTACAGTGAAGGAAATAAGTATTTGATCCCTTGCTGATTTTGTACGTTTGCCCACTGTCAAAGACATGAACAGTCTAGAATTTTTAGGCTCGGTTAATTTTACCAGTGAGAGATAGATTATATAAAAAAAAAAAAAACTGAAAATCACATTGTCAAAATTATATATATTTATTTGCATTGTGCACAGAGAAAAAAGTATTTGATCCCTTTGGCAAACAAGACTTAATACTTGGTGGCAAAACCCTTGTTGGCAAGCACAGCAGTCAAACGTTTTTTGTAGTTGATGATGAGGTTTGCACACATGTTAGATGGAATTTTGGCCCACTCCTCTTTGCAGATCATCTGTAAATCATTAAGATTTCGAGGCTGTCGCTTGGCAACTCGGATCTTCAGCTCCCTCCATAAGTTTTCGATGGGATTAAGGTCTGGAGACTGGCTTGGCCACTCCATGACCTTAATGTGCTTCTTTTTGAGCCACTCCTTTGTTGCCTTGGCTGTATGTTTCGGGTCATTGTCGGGCTGTAAGACCCAGCCACGAGCCATTTTTAATGTCCTGGTGGAGGGAAGGAGGTTGTCACTCAGGATTTGACGGTACATGGCTCCATCCATTCTCCCATTGATGCGGTGAAGTAGTCCTGTGCCCTTAGCAGAGAAACACCCCCAAAACATAATGTTTCCACCTCCATGCTTGACAGTGGGGACGGTGTTCTTTGGGTCATAGGCAGCATTTCTCTTCCTCCAAACACGGCGAGTTGAGTTAATGCCAAAGAGCTTAATTTTAGTCTCATCTGACCACAGCACCTTCTCCCAATCATTCTCAGAATCATCCAGATGTTCATTTGCAAACTGTACATGTGACTTCTTGAGCAGGGGGACCTTGCGGGCACTGCAGGATTTTAATCCATTACGGCGTACTGTGTTACCAATGGTTTTCTTGGTGACTGTGGTCCCAGCTGCCTTGAGATCATTAACAAGTTCCCCCCGTGTAGTTTTGGGCTGAGCTCTCACCTTCCTCAGGATCAAGGATACCCCACGAGGTGAGATTTTGCATGGAGCCCCAGATCGATGTCGATTGACAGTCATTTTGTATGTCTTCCATTTTCTTACTATTGCACCAACAGTTGTCTCCTTCTCACCCAGCGTCTTACTTATGGTTTTGTTGCCCATTCCAGCCTTGTGCAGGTCTATGATCTTGTCCCTGACATCCTTAGAAAGCTCTTTGGTCTTGCCCATGTTGTAGAGGTTAGAGTCAGACTGATTAATTGAGTCTGTGGACAGGAGTCTTTTATACAGGTGACCATTTAAGACAGCTGTCTAATGCAGGCACCAAGTTGATTTGGAGCGTGTAACTGGTCTGGAGGAGGCTGAACTCTTAATGGTTGGTAGGGGATCAAATACTTATTTCTCTGTGCACAATGCAAATAAATATATATAATTTTGACTATGTGATTTTCTTTTTTTTTTTTATATATATAATCTATCTCTCACTGGTAAAATTAACCTAGCCTAAAAATTCTAGACTGTTCATGACTTTGACAGTGGGCAAACTTACAAAATCAGCAAGGGATCAAATACTTATTTCCTTCACTGTATATAAACAGATGGGGCGGGCTGCACAGGCGGGTACTGTAGTAATAATGGGAGATTTTAATTTCCGGGATATTAATTGGTGTCATGGTTCAGCTTCAACTGCAAAGGGGAGACATTTCCTCAACTTGTTGCAGGAAAATTTTATGGGCCAGTTTGTGGAAGACCCGACTAGAGGTGAAGCTCTGTTGGATCTGGTCATTTCTAATAATACAGATCTTGTTGGGAACGTCAATGTTCGTGAAAACCTCGTTAACAGTGATCACAATATAGTTACATTTTACCTATACTGTAAAAAACAAACACAGGCTGGGAGGGCAAAAACATTTAATTTTAAGAAAGCCAATTTCCCCAGGATGAAGGCTGCAATTCAGGATATAGACTGGGAAGAATTACTGTTAAATAATGGGACAAATGATAAATGGGAGATTTTCAAATCTACTTTGGGTAATTATAGTGCAAAATTTATTCCTATAGGTAACAAGTATAAACGACTAAAATTAAATCCCACATGGCTTACACCTTCTGTGAAAGGGGCAATACATGACAAAAAAAAGGGCATTTAAAAAATACAAATCTGAGGGTACATCTGTAGCCTTTGTAAAATATAAAGAGCTTAATAAAATCTGTAAAAATGTAATAAAATTAGCAAAAATACAAAATGAAAGGCAGGTGGCCAAGGATAGTAAAACAAATCCCAAAAAATTCTCCAAGTATATAAATGCAACAAAGCCAAAGTCTGAACATGTAGGACCCCTAGACAGTGGTAATGGGGAGTTGATCACAGGGGATCAAGAGAAGGCAGAGTTACTAAATGGGTTCTTCAGCTCTGTATATACAACAGAAGAAAGAGCAGCTGATGTAGCCGGTGCCAGTGATGTTAATTTATCAGTTGATATACTGAATTGGATGAATGTAGATATGGTCCAAGCTAAATTAAATAAAATAAATGTGCACAAGGCCCCGGGGCCAGATGGGATACACCCTAGAATTCTTAAAGAGCTTAGTTCAGTTATTTCTGTCCCCCTTTTAATAATATTCAGAGATTCTCTAGTGACTGGTATAGTGCCAAGGGGCTGGCGCAGGGCAAATGTGGTGCCTATTTTCAAAAGGGGCTCTAGGTCTTCCCCGGGTAATTATAGACCAGTAAGCTTAACATCCATCGTGGGGAAAATGTTTGAGGGGCTATTGAGGGACTATATACAGGATTATGTGACAAAAAATAGTATTATAAGTGACAGCCAGCACGGTTTTACTAAGGACAGAAGTTGTCAAACTAACCTAATATGTTTTTATGAAGAGGTGAGCAGAAGCCTAGACAGAGGGGCCAAAGTGGATATAGTTTGTTTGGACTTTGCAAAGGCATTTCACACTGTCCCTCATAGACGTCTAATGGGTAAATTAAGGACTATAGGTTTAGAAAATATAGTTTGTAATTGGATTGAGAATTGGCTCAAGGACCGTATCCAGAGAGTTGTGGTCGATGATTCCTTCTCTGAATGGTCACCGGTTATAAGTGGTGTACCCCAGGGTTCAGTGCTGGGACCACTATTATTCAACTTATTTATTAATGATATAGAGGATGGGATTAATAGCACTATTTCTATTTTTGCAGATGACACCAAGCTATGTAATATAGTTCAGTCTATGGAAGATGTTCGTGAATTGCAAGTGGATTTAAACAAACTAAGTGTTTGGGCATCCAGTTGGCAAATAAAGTTTAATGTAGATAAATGTAAAGTTATGCATCTGGGTACCAACAACCTGCATGCATCATATGTCCTAGGGGAGCTACACTGGGGGAGTCACTTGTTGAGAAGGATCTGGGTGTACTTGTAAATCATAAACTAAATAACAGCATGCAGTGTCAATCAGCTGCTTCAAAGGCCAGCAAGATATTGTTGTGTATTAAAAGAGGCATGGACTCGCGGGACAGGGATGTAATATTACCACTTTACAAAGCATTAGTGAGGCCTTATCTAGAATATGCAGTTCAGTTCTGGGCTCCAGTTCATAGAAAGGATGCCCTGGAGTTGGAAAAAATACAAAGAAGAGCAACAAAGCTAATAAGGGGCATGGAGAATCTAAGTTATGAGGAAAGATTAAAATAATTAAACCTATTCAGCCTTGAAAAAAGACGACTAAGGGGGGGACATGATTAATTTATATAAATATATTAATGGCACATACAAAAAATATGGTGATATCCTGTTCCATGTAAAACCTCCTCAAAAAACAAGAGGGCACTCCCTCCGTCTGGAGAAAAAAAGGTTCAACCTGCAGAAGCGACAAGCCTTCTTTACTGTGAGAACTGTGAATCTATGGAATAGCCTACCACAGGAGCTGGTCACAGCAGGGACAGTTGATGGCTTTAAAAAAGGGTTAGATAATTTCCTAGAACAAAAAAATACGAGCTCCTATGTGTAGAAATTTTTCCCTTCCCTTTTCCCGTCCCTTGGTTGAACTTGATGGACATGTGTCTTTTTTCAGCCGTACTATGTAACTTATGTAACTGACTCTGTAATAGAGTTGTATGACTCCATCTCCTACCAGTTTAGCTATTAGGTATTTAGGAGGCTAAAAATGAAATAAACAGTGTGTAACTGTCAGGGTTTATATGGCTACTGGTGATTTCTCCATGAACAAAAAAAATTAGGGCATGGATTGGCCTCCTAGGCACTCTTGGAACAAATCCAACGAACACGCAAACAGATAGACCAACACATTATGCCCGGACAGCGCGGGTTATTGTTTTCTAGTTGTTTTATATGCGTCGGAGCTCAGTTTTTCTTGTATGAAGCTCAAAATCCACTGGTTCCCTTCATAGAGTTAAATTATAAAATTCTTGCTAGTATTCAGATCAATGAGAGCTGCATAAACCCATATTCAATGAGCTCCCCGCAAAAGCCCTGTCAACCTGAAAAACAGGAAAAGAAAAGTCTGTAATATATTTTCAATCCTGTGCTTTCCAGTGTAATGACTAGATCATCGTTGTGTCATGTCGAGAGGCTGTATGGTCAATCGGTGATGTGCGCCACACTGATTTTTTATCCATAGAGATGTAATGTCCCCACAGCAGACCTTTTGACATGACATCACTATGGATGACATGTCACAGGAGACTAGTCATCGCACTGGAGTACAGAGGACAGGCAACGGCTTACCAACAAGGACTTTTAGCGGAAAGTAAATTAAAAACTTTCTTACCTATTCTTTGTAAGTTGGAAGTTTTTCTAAAACTGGGCAAGTCCTGGGAAACAAGTACCCCAAAATGGTACCAATAGAAACTACACTTAGCCACACAAAATTCAAGCCCTCTCACAGTGATATCAACTGAAAAATAAAAAAGTTATGGCTCTCAGAAAATGGCGACACTAAAAGATAATTTTTTTTTAGAAAAGAGTATTTTTATAGTGGGATAGTAGTAAAACATAAAAAAAAACTATATAAATTTGGTGTCGCTGTAATCGTATCGACCCACAGAATAAAGTTAACATGCTGTGTTTACCGTACGGTGAACACTGTAAAAAAGAAGAAACAAAACACTGCTAGAATTGCTGTTCTTTTGTTTCCTCGTCTCTCAAAAAATAATAAATATTAATTTAAAAAAATCGCATGTGCCCCAAAATGAAACCACTAAAAATTACACAAAGAAAAAACAAGCCCTCGCACAGCTCCATCAACGGAAAAATAACTCCCACAACGCAATGATACAAATTTTTTTAGGTACAGTAGTTTTTCACTAACCCCACATCGTCATTTGCTGGACCCCACAGGTGGACCCCTTAGACGCAGCGGAGATGAGGACACTTTAGGGCCTTGTGATGTTTATAGGGCTAGTGAAGAAGTCAAAGATTAGGGAATACTGGAGCGCAGATATTTTATAGAATATCCCAGATTTGTCACATAGCATGTCCCATTTTACATAAATCTGGCCGTGCACATTGTATAGATGGAATTGTATAAGGCTGACTTGCAATCCCGATGTGCAGGTAAGTTGGGAACATTCCTTCAGTTTTAAGAGGTAATTATCAAGTCCCGAATATTTGGGAACTGTGGAAGGTGCAAGCACATCTGCCCCAAAACTTCATTATCGCCACTGGAAGCGAGGCTGCCTTATTATATCAGGGCAACACGTTCTCTGCGAAGTTACCCAAACTGCAAATAAGGGAAGGACCCAAAAAAAGTGCAGAGTGTGTTCCAAAAAGGTATAAGAAAGGACATTATTTATTACTGCGACTCATGCCCCAGAAAACCTGGCCTGTGCATAAAGGATTGCTTCAAAGCGTACCACACCAATCCATGGATTATTAATTTTTTTATTCATTCACCCCATTATTACATCATCCTATTACACCCTGATGTACTCCGCCCAGCTTACATATACCCTGATGTACTCCGCCCAGCTTACATATACCCTGATGTACTCCGCCTAGTTTACATATACCCTGATGTACTCCGCCCAGCTTACATATACCCTGATGTACTCCTCCCAGCTTACATATACCCTGATGTACTCCGCCCAGTTTACATATACCCTGATGTACTCCGCCCAGCTTACATATACCCTGATGTACTCCGCCCAGTTTACATATACCCTGATGTACTCCGCCCAGCTTACATATACCCTGATGTGCTCTGCCCAGCTTACATATAACCTGATGTACTATGCCCAGTTTACATATACCCTGATGTACTCCGCCCAGCTTACGCATACCCTGATGTACTCCGCCCTGCTTACATATACCCTGATGTACTCTGCCCAGCTTACATATACCCTGATGTACTCCGCACAGATTACATATACCCTGATGTACTCCGCCCAGCTTACATATACCCCGATGTACAGGGCCGGCCTTCGGCTACAGGGTGCTCTGTGCGGAATTGCCCTTTGGTGCCCCCCACTCCATTTATCATTGTTATGTATTGTCGGCATTTGGGGCTTTTGTTTGTGCATTTGTCACGTCGAAAAACGTGTCAAAAATGCTTGGTTTAAACGTCCCATTGACATCAATGGTATAGCACGCCGTTAGTGCATACGACACGTTTTGTTTAAAAATGTGTTGCGTGAAAAAAGTAGTGTCAGGTCAATTCTTTGGCACTTAAAACGCGCCGAAAATGCGCCAAAATCGCACCTAATTTCTCTAGTCAATAGGAGTTCTGATTGAGCGGAAAAAACACGATGAATACGCGTCAAAAGCGACCTGTAGTTTAAATAGAACTTTACAAAAACACTAGTGTTTTTAAGGGTATGTGCACGCACAAAATAAAAAACGTCTCAAAATACGGAGCTGTTTTCAAGGGAAAACAGCTCCTGATTTTCAGCCGTTTTTTATTCAAAGTTGTGTTTTTCGCTGCGTTTTTAACAGCCGTTTTTGGAGTCAAAAACAGCCCTAAAAACGGCTGAAGAAGTGACATGCACTTCTTTTTCGTGTCCGTATTTTTCCGCGGCCATTTTTTTAAAACGGTCGCGTAAAAAACGCCCTGTCGGAACAGACTGCCGTTTTCCCAATGGGCAGATGTTTGGAGGCGTTCTGCTTCCGATTTTTCTGCCGTTTTTAGCACAGTGTGAACAAGGCCTATGTTTCGGAAAGGCTGTTCTCACATTACGTGCTATCTGTCCATTTATCATATGCGGTGGAAAAGCTCCTGGCGCATCCATTATATGGACACAAAAAAACATACGGTATAATTTTTTTTTACTGGACGCCACTGCATAAAATAGCGCAATCCCCCCAGAACTGAGGCTTTTTTAACCTCCATCAGGTGTATGGGACTGTTTACCATACGTTCTGGGAGATTTCCCAGCTCATACCTTACACGGATGGGCAGGATGTAATGTGAAATTAACTTTACGCTGAGTTCACACGGGGCAGATACGCTGCGTAAAAGAACGCATTGTATCCGCCCTGTGCGCCGCAGGGAATTTGTGGCGAAAAACTGCACCAAACTGTGGGGCAGTTTCTCGCCTGGACTGTCTGCTGCGAAAAACTGCAGCATTTAGCCAGCCTGCAGCGGCGGTAACATGGGATGAAGCGTCATCCCAGGAGACCGGCCCTCTGACATCATCCAGGCCTGCCTCCTGGGATGATGTTTCATCCATGTGACTGCCGTTACAGCCTGTGATTGGCTGCAGCGGAGGTCACATGAGATGAAGCGTCATTCCTAGGTAAGTATAATATATTGTTTGTTTTCTGAGTGGTATTTTTTGCGGCAGGATCGCTGCGAACCCGCCGCAAAAACACAACAACTGCTATTTGTTGCGGAATTTACCTCCCCATTGAATACAATGGAGAAAACCCGCAACAATTAAGGCGCGTTTACACAAATACAATTGACATGTTGCGGAATAAAACTCTGCACCGCAGGTCCGTTTTTTCCGCTCAGTATTTACGCATCGTGTGGAGGAGATTTGTTTTATCTCATCCACTTTGCTGTTACTGTATTGGCTGCGGATTTTCTGCAACGAATTCCGTTGCGGAAAATCCACAGTATTTACGCAACGTGTGAACTGGCCCTAACTCCGTTTACTCAAAGGCTATCTTTTGTATAACAGGCAGGGCCGCCATCAGGAATTTCAGGGCCCCCTACAGCTACATTTTCTGGGCCCCCCTACCGTGGCACCGCCTGTTAACGGTACTCCGTCCAGTACTATATCATGGTACCCAGGGCCGCCATCAGGGGGGGTATTAGGGGTACTGATGTGAGAGGCCCAGCCAAACCTAATTGAAAGGGGGGCCCGGCAAACTGCCGCGACTTGCCTTTGGTAGAAAAAAAACAGGCCCCTGCAATGGGGCCCGTTTTTTTCACCAAAAGAATGTCATGAGCTGCGGGCCACCCTTTCAATTAGGTTTGGCCGGGCCTCTCACATCAGTACCCCTAATACCCCCCCTGATGGCGGCCCTGGGTAGCATGGGGGCCGTCAAACACCGCCGCCCGTGCGACCGATCACGCGCACCCGCAAACTCCCGCGCATGCGCACCGGCGACCGCCTGGAACCGCGCACCGAATTTTGAGGCAGATTTTGACCTGCCCACACTATCTTGCCGCGTTTTTTGCCTGCGGCGATTGAGGACAGCAGACAGAAAACGCAGCGAAAAATGCATTTTCTGCCTCCCATTGATTTCGATGGCAGGTCAGAGGCGGAACCGCGGCAAGAAAGGACGTGCTGCTTTTTCTTTTTTCCGCGACTGGCTCCCATTGATTTCAGATTAAATCAATGGGAGGCGGTTTTGGAAGTTTTTTGGTGCTGATTCTGACGCAGTGTCCGAGTCAATATCAAGGCCCAAAAACTCTGTGAACTGGGCCTTATTGTTAGGGCTTATTCAGACGAACGTGTAATACATTCGTGCAACGCGCGTGATTTTCACACGACTCGCACGGACCTATGTTACTCTATGGGGCCGTGCAGACTGTCAGTGATTTTCACGCAGCGCGAGTCCGCTGCGTAAAACTCACGACATGTCCGATATTTGTGCATTGTTCGAGCATCACGCACCCATTGAAGTCAATGGGTGCGTGAAAATCACGCCCAGCACTTCCGCAGCCGTATAAACTATGAATGAAAACAGAAAAGCACCACGTGCTACAAACATACAAACAGAGTGTCATAATGATGGCGGCTGCGCGAAAATCACGCAGCCGCGCATCATACGCTGCTGACACACGGAGCTGTTATGGACCTTTTGCAAGCGCAAAACGCCACGTTTTTGAGCGCGCAAAAAGCACACGCTCGTGTGAATCCGGCCTTAGGGTAGGAACACACTAGGCATGAACACTGCGGATTTTATGCAACACATTTTATTGTGGAAAATCCGCAGCGTATTACAGTCGCAGCAGAGTGGATGAGATTAGAACAAATCTCATCCACACGCTGCAAAAAAAATGGACCTGCAGTGTGGCTTTTTGGCTTTTTAAGTCGCATGTCAATGTATATTCTGTGGAATCGCCGCTCCTCTGTTGCGGAAATGCTGCGGTTCTGCCGCAAAAATCACAAATGGGAAAAAAAAAAAAGGCACTTTTTTAAATTTATAAAAAAAGTTTAGACTTGCCCCGGCCGTAGTCCTGGTGACGCGATCCTCTATTCTTAGCGCAGCTCGGCCTCCTGTCATGATGTTTCATCCCATGTGACTGCTGCCGCAGTCACATGGTCTACATCGTCATCCCAGGAGGCGGGGCTACGTTCAGAAGAGAGAGATGCGTCACCAGGACTACGGCCGGGGCAAGTCTAAACTTTTTTTTCCCTGCAGGATTCCCGCAGCGGACATGCCTCACGAAACCTGCGCCACTATTTGGTGCGGTTTTGCTGGCGGAATTCCCTGCGGCTACCGGGGCGGATAAGCTGTGTAGTTTTACTCAGCATATCCGCCTAGTGTGTCCCTTATGATGTCGCTCCTGGAGCTGCTGCCGCTCTCTAAATAGGCAGTTGGTCCAGTAGAATTTGGAATTATTTTTTTTTGTGAACCAGCTTAAAAAAATACAAAACTTTTGTGTTAGGGCCTGTTCACATCACTGTTCGCTTCCGCTCCGGGGTTCCTTCTGAGGTTTCTGTCGGGTGAACCCCGCAACGGAAAGTGAAAGTGATAGCACAGCTTCTGGGCCCCCCTACCGTGGCACCGCCTGTTAACGGTACTCCGTCCAGTACTATATCATGGTACCCAGGGCCGCCATCAGGGGGGGTATTATGGGTACTGATGTGAGAGGCCCGGCCAAACCTAATTGAAAGGGGGGCCCGGCAAACTGCCGCGACTTGCCTTTGGTAGAAAAAAAACAGGCCCCTGCAATGGGGCCCGTTTTTTTCACCAAAAGAATGTCATGAGCTGCGGGCCACCCTTTCAATTAGGTTTGGCCGGGCCTCTCACATCAGTACCCCTAATACCCCCCCTGATGGCGGCCCTGGGTAGCATGGGGGCCGTCAAACACCGCCGCCCGTGCGACCGATCACGCGCACCCGCAAACTCCCGCGCATGCGCACCGGCGACCGCCTGGAACCGCGCACCGAATTTTGAGGCAGATTTTGACCTGCCCACACTATCTTGCCGCGTTTTTTGCCTGCGGCGATTGAGGACAGCAGACAGAAAACGCAGCGAAAAATGCATTTTCTGCCTCCCAATCACGCAGCCGCGCATCATACGCTGCTGACACACGGAGCTGTTATGGACCTTTTGCAAGCGCAAAACGCCACGTTTTTGCGCGCGCAAAAAGCACACGCTCGTGTGAATCCGGCCTTAGGGTAGGAACACACTAGGCATGAACACTGCGGATTTTATGCAACACATTTTATTGTGGAAAATCCGCAGCGTATTACAGTCGCAGCAGAGTGGATGAGATTAGAACAAATCTCATCCACACGCTGCAAAAAAAATGGACCTGCAGTGTGGCTTTTTGGCTTTTTAAGTCGCATGTCAATGTATATTCTGTGGAATCGCCGCTCCTCTGTTGCGGAAATGCTGCGGTTCTGCCGCAAAAATCACAAATGAGAAAAAAAAAAAAGGCACTTTTTTAAATTTATAAAAAAAGTTTAGACTTGCCCCGGCCGTAGTCCTGGTGACGCGATCCTCTATTCTTAGCGCAGCTCGGCCTCCTGTCATGATGTTTCATCCCATGTGACTGCTGCCGCAGTCACATGGTCTACATCGTCATCCCAGGAGGCGGGGCTACGTTCAGAAGAGAGAGATGCGTCACCAGGACTACGGCCGGGGCAAGTCTAAACTTTTTTTTCCCTGCAGGATTCCCGCAGCGGACATGCCTCACAAAACCTGCGCCACTATTTGGTGCAGTTTTGCTGGCGGAATTCCCTGCGGCTACCGGGGCGGATAAGCTGTGTAGTTTTACTCAGCATATCCGCCTAGTGTGTCCCTTATGATGTCGCTCCTGGAGCTGCTGCCGCTCTCTAAATAGGCAGTTGGTCCAGTAGAATTTGGAATTATTTTTTTTTGTGAACCAGCTTAAAAAAATACAAAACTTTTGTGTTAGGGCCTGTTCACATCACTGTTCGCTTCCGCTCCGGGGTTCCTTCTGAGGTTTCTGTCGGGTGAACCCCGCAACGGAAAGTGAAAGTGATAGCACAGCTTCCGTTTCCATCACCATTAGCGCAGTCGACTGCGCTATTGATTCCGTCCGAAAACCAGCCGGAATGGTGACGAACGGAAACCATTAGCGATGTTTCCGTCACCATTGAGATCAATGGTGACTGAAACGGAAGCTGTGCTGTCACTTTCACTTTCCGTTGCGGGGTTCACCCGACAGAAACCTCAGACGGAACCCCGGAGCGGTGGTTCGTCACCATTCCGGCTGGTTTTCGGACGGAATCAATAGCGCAGTCGACTGCGCTAATGGTGATGGAAACGGAAGCTGTGCTATCACTTTCACTTTCCGTTGCGGGGTTCACCCGACGGAAACCTCAGACGGAACCCCGGAACGGAAGCGAACGGTGATGTGAACAGGCCCTAACACAAAAGTTTTGTATTTTTTTAAGCTGGTTCACAAAAAAAAATAATTCCAAATTCTACTGGACCAACTGCCTAATTAGAGAGCGGCAGCAGCTCCAGGAGCGACATCATAAGGGACACACTAGGCGGATATGCTGAGTAAAACTCCACAGCTTATCCGCCCCGGTAGCCGCAGGGAATTCTGCCCGCAAAACCGCACCAAATAGTGGCGCAGGTTTCGTGAGGCATGTCCGCTGCGGGAATCCTGCAGGGAAAAAAAAGTTTAGACTTGCCCCGGCCGTAGTCCTGGTGACGCATCTCTCTCTTCTGAACGTAGCCCCGCCTCCTGGGATGACGCTGTAGACCGTGTGACCTGCAGCAGTCACATGGGATGAAACGTCATGACAGGAGGCCGAGCTGCGCTAAGAATAGAGGATCGCGTCACCAGGACTACGGCCGGGGTAAGTCTAAACTTTATCAATTTAAAAAAGTACCTTTTTTTTCTTCTCTTGTGTGATTTTTGCGGCAGAACCGCAGCATTTCCGCAACAAAGGAGCAGCGATTCCACAGAATACATTGACACGCTGCGGCTTAAAAAGCCACACGGCAGGTCCATTATTTTTGCAGCGTGTGGATGAGATTTGTTGAAATCTCATCCACTCTGCTGCGACTGTAATACGCTGCGGATTTTCCACAATAAAATGTGTTGCATAAAATCCGCAGTGTTCATGCCTAGTGTGTTCCTACCCTAAGGCCGGATTCACACAAGCGTGTGCTTTTTGCACGCGCAAAAAACGTGGCGTTTTGCGCATGCAAAAGGTCCATAACAGCTCCGTGTGTCAGCAGCGTATGATGCGCGGCTGCGTGATTTTCGCGCAGCCGCCATCATTATGACACTCTGTTTGTATGTTTGTAGCACGTGATGCTTTTCTGTTTTCATTCATAGTTTATACGGCTGCGGAAGTGCTGGGCGTGATTTTCACGCACCCATTGACTTCAATGGGTGCGTGATGCTCGAACAATGCACAAATATCGGACATGTCGTGAGTTTTACGCAGCGGACTCGCGCTGCGTGAAAATCACTGACAGTCTGCACGGCCCCATAGAGTAACATAGGTCCGTGCGAGGCGCGTGAAAATCACACACGTTGCACGGACGTATTACACGTTCGTCTGAATAAGCCCTAACAATAAGGCCCAGTTCACAGAGTTTTTGGGCTTTTATATTGACTCGGACACTGCGTCAGAATCAGCACCAAAAAACTTCCAAAACCGCCTCCCATTGATTTAATCTGAAATCAATGGGAGCCAGTTGCGGAAAAAAGAAAAAGCAGCACGTCCTTTCTTGCCGCGGTTCTGCCTCTGACCTCCCATCGAAATCAATGGGAGGCAGAAAATGCATTTTTCGCTGCGTTTTTTGTCTGCTGTCCTCAATCGCCGCGAGCAAAAAACGCAGCAAAAAAACGCGGCAAGATAGTGTGGGCAGGTCAAAATCTGCCTCAAAATTCTTTAAGGAATTTTGAGGCAGATTTTTTTTTGCCTGCAAAATACTGTGTGAACAGGGCCATACATAAACAACACTTTGAGATAATTTACTCACTGTGTCAGAAGAGCTGCTCCCACTCCAGTCCTCTTCCGGCGATGTCTTCCAGGGGAGGTCTTCGGTCCAGACGTCCAGACGTCCAGTCCTTCACCTCCAGCCAGGCTCCAGGTAAGTTTTGTCCATGTGTGTCCGCGGCTGCGCGCGCTTCGTTCGCGGGTGCGCGCGCGGCCGCTCGCTTCGTTCGCGGGTGCGCGCGCGGTCGATCGCGGGTGCGCGCGGGGGCTGTCTCCAGTGCGGGCGTTCGTGGATGCGCGCTCGCGAGTGCGCACGCGCGGGAGTTTCCTTGTGCGCGCGATCGGGTGCGCGCGCGCGGGCGGACGGTTTGACGGCCCCCCCATGACGAGGGGAGGGGGCCCGCAGCAGCAGCTCACGACATTCTTTTGGTGAAAAAAACGGGCCCCATTGCAGGGGCCCGTTTTTTCCTACCAAAAGAATGTCGAGGCAGTTGCCGGGCCCCCCTTTCAATTAGGTTTGGCCGGGTCCCTCACACCACTACCCCTAATACCCCCCTGATGGCGGCCCTGATAACAGGACAAAGAGGCTGGGTTCACACGAGCACATTAACGTCCGTAATGGACGGACGTATTTCGGCCGGAAGTCCCGGACCGAACTCAGTGCAGGGAGCCGGGCTCCTAGCATCATACTTATGTACGATGCTAGGAGTCCCTGCCTCTCCGTGGAACTTCTATCCCGTACTGAAAACATGATTACAGTACGGGACAGTTGTCCTGCAGCGAGGCAGGGACTCCTAGCGTCGTACATAACTATGATGCTAGGAGCCCGGCTCCCTGCAGTGTGTTCGGTCCGGGACTTCCGGCCGAAATACGTCCGTCCATTACGGACGTTAATGTGCTCGTGTGAACCCAGCCAAATATTAAAACTGCTGTCCACGTGGGCAATGTTGGTACTTTTTATTACTTCTTATTTAACTCACTGTAAAGGCCGTAAAAAAAAAAGTAAATAGCCAAAATCGCTGTTTTTTGTTCACATTAACTCAAAAAAATGTAATAAAAAATTAATTAAAAGTTGCATGTACCAAAATATACCAATAAACGCTACAGATTATCCCGCAAAAAATAAGCCCTCACACCGCTTAGACAAAAATATAAAAAAAAGATATGTCTCTCAGAATGTGGCGAAACAACATATTTTTTTGTTTTTAACAAATAGTTTTCTTTGTAAAAGTAGTAAAATACATGAAAAACCTATAGGAATTTGGTATCACCGTAATCGTATTGGGCCGCAGATTAAAAAATGTTATGGCTCTAGGAAGGCGGGTAGTGAAAAACGTAAATGAAAAAGCAATAAATGTCTCAGTCCTGAAAAGGTTAAAATAAGAAAGCAGCTCATACTTACCTCTCTCTACCCAGACGTTCCTGCGTTGGGGGCTCCCGTCACCTCTGTTCTCGGTTTGTATACAGAGCGGCTGTCGTGGTGACATCACGTCGACAGTACATCACCACTGCAGCTGCTCTGTATACAAACAGTGAACAGAGGTGACGGGAGCCCCCAGCGCCGGAACGTTTGGGAGGAAAGGTAAGTATAAGTTAATCTTTAGGGTATGTTCACACGCAGTAGCAAAATACGTCTGAAATTACGGAGCTGTTTTCAGGCGAAAACAGCTCCTGAATTTCAGACGTTTTTGCAAGTACTCACATTTTTCGCGGCGTAATTTACGGACGTTATTGGAGCATTTTTCAATGGAGTCAATGAAAAACGGCTCCAAAAACGTCCCTGAAGTGACATGCACTTCTTTGACGCGGGCGTATTTTTACGCGCCGTCTTTTGACAGCGACGCGTAAAATGACACCTCGTCTGAACAGAACATCGTAAAAACCCATTGCAATTAATGGGCAGATGTTTGCAGACGTAATGGAGCCGTCTTTTCAGGCGTAAATCGAGCCGTAAAACGCCAGAATTACGTCTGAAAATAGTCCGTGTGAACATACCCTTATTTTAACTTCTCCTCTACTGCTTCAACAGAATTTATTTTTAACCCCTTTAACGTAATGTGCACAGGGTCTGAAACGGCAACAAATGGCAAATGTGCATTGTGGAGCAACTGAACAATGTGCCCATCTGCCATTTATTAACATTTGTTCAGTGCCCCCTTGATGCATATTTGCCATTTACTGCCCCTCTGTCACAGAAGAACAATACATGGGCAATAAATGGCAAATGGGCATCAAAGGGGCACTGAACAGGACACTAAAGGGTCAATAAGTGGCAAATGGGCACCAAGGTGGCACTGAATCCTCTGCCCATTTGCCATTTTTAGACCCTCATCAGTGCCCCATACAACCAAAGCCCAACAGTCTGACTGACCTGCTGGGCTTCTTAGTGCACTGCGTCCGCTAATGCTGCTGTAACGGAGCCCTGGGGAAATAGCCAGAGCAGGACCCCATGGTAAGATAGTCTCCTTCCTGTCTTGCGTCCTGAGTGATGTCATCACGCCTGATCATCACTCAGGACGTAAGCCAAGGAGGGGGAGAGGGTGAACGGGGGAGCGGTAGTCGCGGCAGCCGCCAGTAGTGGTCAGTGAGTGACACCTGACCCGCTGGTGCCGTGAGCAGTAGCCACAGAGTGGGAGATATTCACCCACTGGCGCCC
Organism: Rhinoderma darwinii; assembly: GCF_050947455.1. Taxonomy (NCBI): domain Eukaryota; kingdom Metazoa; phylum Chordata; class Amphibia; order Anura; family Rhinodermatidae; genus Rhinoderma; species Rhinoderma darwinii. The sequence continues at coordinate 150,096,310 of NC_134691.1, read as the reverse complement.
CCCTTACAGCATGGCGCCCGGCTCCCTGTGCGACCGCACGTTTTGCACGTAGCTAAGGCCGGCCATGCTGATGTACTCCGCTCCGCTTAGATATACCCTGATGTACTCTGCCCAGCTTACATATACCCTCATGTACTCCTCACAGCTTACATATGCCCTGATGTACTCCGCACAGCTTACATATACCCTCAGTGACATGGCGATAGGGGTCGCAGCTGCGACCAGGCCCCTAAGCCTGGGGGGCCTACGGGGCCCCCGTTGTAATTCAGCGCGCTGATTAAATAAATTTTCTGTGCCGTGAAGCCGACACTTCCTGGTTACGGTCACATGGTACACTTAGTGTACCATGTGACCATGACGTCTTGTGAGGGGCGATCCAGCCAGCGTGGAAGAGCCAGTGCGGAGGACTAAGTAAGTAATTATGTTATTTTTCTATTATGCAGATATGGGGGGTATGAAGGGCTGATATGGCGGGGGGGTATTATACTGTAAGGAGGGCTGATACAGTGGAGGAAATAAGTATTTGATCCCTTGCTGATTTTGTAAGTTTGCCCACTGTCAAAGTCATGAACAGTCTAGAATTTTTAGGCTAGGTTAATTTTACCAGTGAGAGATAGATTATATATATAAAAAAAAAAAAAGAAAATCACATAGTCAAAATTATATATATTTATTTGCATTGTGCACAGAGAAATAACTATTTGATCCCCTACCAACCATTAAGAGTTCAGCCTCCTCCAGACCAGTTACACGCTCCAAATCAACTTGGTGCCTGCATTAAAGACAGCTGTCTTAAATGGTCACCTGTATAAAAGACTCCTGTCCACAGACTCAATGAATCAGTCTGACTCTAACCTCTACAACATGGGCAAGACCAAAGAGCTTTCTAAGGATGTCAGGGACAAGATCATAGACCTGCACAAGGCTGGAATGGGCTACAAAACCATAAGTAAGACGCTGGGTGAGAAGGAGACAACTGTTGGTGCAATAGTAAGAAAATGGAAGACATACAAAATGACTGTCAATCGACATCGATCTGGGGCTCCATGCAAAATCTCACCTCGTGGGGTATCCTTGATCCTGAGGAAGGTGAGAGCTCAGCCCAAAACTACACGGGGGGAACTTGTTAATGATCTCAAGGCAGCTGGGACCACAGTCACCAAGAAAACCATTGGTAACACAGTACGCCGTAATGGATTAAAATCCTGCAGTGCCCGCAAGGTCCCCCTGCTCAAGAAGGCACATGTACAGGCCCATCTGAAGTTTGCAAATGAACATCTGGATGATTCTGAGAGTGATTGGGAGAAGGTGCTGTGGTCAGATGAGACTAAAATTGAGCTCTTTGGCATTAACTCAACTCGCCGTGTTTGGAGGAAGAGAAATGCTGCCTATGACCCAAAGAACACCGTCCCCACTGTCAAGCATGGAGGTGGAAACATTATGATTTGGGGGTGTTTCTCTGCTAAGGGCACAGGACTACTTCACCGCATCAATGGGAGAATGGATGGAGCCATGTACCTTCAAATCCTAAGTGACAACCTCCTTCCCTCCACCAGGACATTAATAATGGCTCGTGGCTGGGTCTTCCAGCACGACAATTACCAGAAACATACAGCCAAGGCAACAAAGGAGTGGCTCAAAAAGAAGCACATTTAGGTCATGGAGTGGCCTAGCCAGTCTCCAGACCTTAATCCCATCGAAAACTTATGGAGGGAGCTGAAGATCCGAGTTGCCAAGCGACAGCCTCGAAATCTTATTGATTTACAGATGATCTGCAAAGAGGAGTGGGCCAAAATTCCATCTAACATGTGTGCAAACCTCATCATCAACTACTAAAAACGTCTGACTGCTGTGCTTGCCAACAAGGGTTTTGCCACCAAGTATTAAGTCTTGTTTGTCAAAGGGATCAAATACTTATTTCTCTGTGCACAATGCAAATAAATATATATAATTTTGACAATGTGATTTTTTTTATTTATTTTTTATAGAATCTATCTCTCACTGGTAAAATTAACCTAGCCTAAAAATTCTAGACTGTTCATGTCTTTGACAGTGGGCAAACTTACAAAATCAGCAAGGGATCAAATACTTATTTCCTTCACTGTATGGCGTGGGGTATTATATTGTATGGCAGGCTGATATGGCGGGGGGTATTATACTGTATGGGGGGCTGATATGGCGGGGGTATTATACTGTATGGGGGCTGATATGGCGGGGGTATTATACTGAATGGGGGGCTGATATGGGGAGCAATATACTGTATGGGGGCTGATATGGGAGGCATTACACTGTGTGGGGAGTTTATATGGGGGAATTATACTGTATGGGGGGCATTATACTGTATGGGAGGCATTATACTGTATGGGAAGCTGATATTTGGGGAATTATACTGTATGGGGAGCTCATATGGGTGGCATTATACTGTATGGGGAGCTGATATGGGGACATTATACTGTATGGGGAGCTGATATGGAGGGCATTATACTGTATGGCGCAGTTATGGGGGGGCATTATGTTGTATGGGGCAATTATGGGGGCATTATACTGTGTGGGGGCATCTATTGGAGCATTATACTGTGTGTGGGCATTATACTATGGGGGCTGTAGGGCAAGGCGGCTGGGCATAGGCGCACGCAGGGGTCTGGTGGTGGTGTTGTTGTGGAGGGGTAGGGGGGCCAAGCTGAATTCTTGCACCCGGGCCCATGAGCCTTTAGCTATGCCCCTGTATACCCTGATGTACTCCGCCCAGCTTACATATCCCCCCCCCCCCCATTCTAAGCTGATACACCAGTAAGACCCCAGACAAAACTACAAAGCAAAATCTGCTCTGCAAAACCCAAATGGCGGTCCTTCCGAGCCTGGTAGTGCGCCGAAACAGCAGTTTATAACTACATATGGAGTATTACTGTACTCTGGAGAACCTGCTTAACAATTTATGGGGTGTGTGTCTCCAGTGGCAAAAGGCTGGCACAACATATTGGGCACTGAAATGGCATATCTGTGGAAAAATTGCAATTTTCAATCTGCAACATCTATTGTGCACTAATTTCTGCAAAACACTTGCTGGGTCAAAATGCTCACAATACCTCTAGATTAATTTCTTCAGGGATGTAATTTTCAAAATGGGGTAATTTTTGGGGATTTCTACTATAGTGGTACCTCAGCGCAATGCATCATGGTGTCCCGAAAACTAATCTTGTAAAATCACCACTCCAAAAACAAAATTGCGCTCCTTTCGATTTAGAGCCCTGCTGTGTGTCCAAATAGCAGTTTACGACCACTTATGGGGAATTGCCTTACTCGTGAGAAATTGTGTAACTAATGTTGGGATGCCTTTTCCTTAAAAAAAATTATATTTTGCGCTAAAACAACATATTATTGGAAAAAATTTAGATTTCAATTTTAACTGACTAATTCTAATAAAATCTATAAAACACCTGTGGGGTCAAAATGCTCACTACACCCCTAACCTAATACCTTGAGGGGTAAAGTCTCGAAAATGGGGGTCACATCTGGAGAATTTCTACTGTACTGGTACCTCAGGAAGTTCTGCAAATGCCACACGGCGCCCAGAAACCAATTCAGCAAAATATGTGCTCAAAAAGCTAAATGGCGCTGCTTCCCTTCTGAGTCCTGCCGTGTGTCCAAACAGCACTTTGCGATCACATATGGGGTATTGCTGTACTCAGGAGAAAATTCTTTACAAAAGTTGAGGTGCTTTTTTCCTATAGTCCTTGTGAAAACGCAACATTTTGAGCTAGAACTACATCTTATTGAAAAAAAAGTTATTTTTTTTTAATTTTCATGTCCCAATTCTAATAAATTCAGCAAAAACCTGTGGGTTCAAAATGCTCACTATACGTCTAAATTAATTCCTCAAGGGGTGTAGTTTACTAAATGGACTCACCTTTCAGGGGTTTTTACTGTACTGGTACTTCAGAGGCTTTGCAAATGCAACATGGTGCCCAGAAATCAATCCAGCAAAATCTGTGCTCCAAAAGCAAAATGGCGCTCCTTCCCTTCTGTGCCCTGCTGTCTGGCCAGACAGCAGTTTATGACCACATATCAGGTATTTCCCTACTCTGAAGAAGTTGCTTTACAAATGTTGGGGGGCTTTTTCTCCTTTATATGTTAAGAGAATTAAAAATTTTGTGCTAAATCTACGTCTTATTAGAAAAAATAAAATTTTTCATTTTCACTGCCCAATTCTAATAACATTTATGAAACATCTGTGGGGTGAAAATGCTCACTACACCCCTAGATTAATTGTTCAAGGGATGTAGTTTGCCAAATGGAGTCACTTTTGGGGAGTTTTTACTGTACTGGTACCTTAGGGGCTTTGAAAAAGCGACATGGTGCCGAGAAACCAATCCAGCAAAATCTGTACTCCAAAAGCCAAATGGCCCTTTTTCTCTTCTGAGCCCTGCCGTGTGCCCAAACTGCAGTTTATGACCACGTATGGGGTTTTTCCCCTACTCTGAAGAAGTTGCTTTACAAATGTTGGGGTGCTTTTTCTCCTTTATTTGTTAAGAAAATGAAAATGTTTTAGATAAAGCTACGTCGTATTGGGAAAAAATTTAATTTAAAATTTTCACTGCCCAATTCTAATAAAACCTATGGAACACCTGTGGGGTCAAAATTCTCACTACACCCCTAGATGAATTCCTTGTGGAGTGTTGTTTACAAAATAGGGTCACTTTTGGGGGGGGGGGGGTTTCCACTGTTTTGGCACCACAAGACCTCTTCAAACCTGACATGGTGCCTAAAATATATTCTAATAAAAAGAAGTCCCAAAAAAGCACTAGATGCTTTTTTACTACTGTGGCTTGTGTTTCAGTCGATTACCGAACTAGGGCCAAATGTGGAATGTTTCTAAAAACTGCAGAATCTGGGCAATAAATATTGAATTGTGTTTTTCTGTTAATGCTTGCTGTGTAACAGAAAAAAAATGGATTAAAATTTAACTTCTGCAAAAAAATGAAATTTGTAAATTTCCCCGCCACTTTGCTTCAATTCCTGTGAAACACCTAAAGGGTTAAAAAAAGTTTCTAAATGCTGTTTTGAATACTTTGCCTATATCCCAAAATATAGGCCCCTCAATGCCACTTCAGAACTAAACTGGACCCTATAAAAATAGCCTTATGAAATTTTGCTGAAAATGTAAGAAATTGCTGCTAAACTTATAAGCCTTGTAACGTCCTAGAAGGAAATTCAAAAAACGATGCCAACATAAAGTAGACATATAGTAAATGTTGATTAGTAACTATTTTGTGTGGTATAACTAGCTGTCTTACAAGCAAACACATTTAAATTTAGAAAAATGCAAAATGTTGCTAATTTTCTCAAAATTTTGGTGTTTTAAGCAATGAGTTTATCGACCAAATTATACCCCTGACATAAAGAACAATATGTCACAGGAAAACATTCTCAGAATCATTTGGATAGGTAAAAACATTCCAAAGTTATTACCACATAAAGTGACACGTCAGATTTGAAAAAATGGGGCTGGTCCTAAAGGCCAAAATTAGCTTGGTCCTGAAGGGGTTAAGTTACACCTTTCATCGCAATGTCCAAATAAGGGTATGTGCACACACACTAATTACGTCCGTAATTTACGGACGTATTTCAGCCGGAAGACCCGGACCGAACACACTGCAGGGGGCCGGGCTCCTAGCATCATAGTTATGTACGATGCTAGGAGTCCCTGCCTCTCTGCAGGACGACTGTCCCGTACTGAAAACATGATTACAGTACGGGACAGTTGTCCTGCAGCGAGGCAGGGACTCCTAGCATCGTACATAAGTATGATGCTAGGAGCCCGGCTCCCTGCAGTGTGTTCGGTCCGGTACTTGCGGCCGAAATACATCCGTCAATTACGGACGTAATTAGTGTGTGTGCACATACCCTAAGAGTGCTCAGGTCTCGAATTTTCACGCCAGGCAATAGAATAGTTGCTGTGAATCATTCTGAGGAGATGGTGGTGGGCACAGGGCATTTAATCCTTTTGCCCTCCCTATAACCCTGCACTTGATCTTACCTAAAAAAGTTATTTATTATAGAATTTGGGTATGAACGTGGATTTCTGACATTTGGTCCATTTATTATGATAGTGAACGATTTTACAGAGTTTACAGCTATTCAATTACTTTATGACATTGATCAGAATTCCTATGGTGGAGACGTAAAACAGCGCAACAAGACCAGGCCTGTTTGACAACGTACGGCATATTTTTTTTATCACATCAGATATATTTGGATTATGATGGCGACTATTATCAATACTATGTCAATCACTGTAAGGTTATTTGCAAATATCGATTAATGGCAGATTATGTAAACTCACACCAAGCAATTCTTTGTGTAGACTCACCAAAGATAGACCCGAAAAAAATAAATGAGAATATGTCAAAATAATCTCTTAAAAGAAATATATTGACTATAGTTTCCACATATTGGTGCTGCTACCCCATCAAGCGGAAACAATCACAGTGGTCTCCTCAGCCAATTATTGTGTGAACACCAATGCGCCATCTAGCGGCCAGTCGCTATTCTTACAGTATGCAGGCGCCTCCCAGTGCAGCTGCCGCAGTACATACTCCCGCTTCCAAGAGTAAAGAGACAGGCAGTGGGCGTGGCTGTATTGCGTCACGGCTCCCGGAAGAATAACGCATTTTCATAGGCCGGCGGTGATTCGTTGACCAATACGTGCGTTCGGGGGCGGGTCTATGAGGTGACTGTGTCATGAGCGGCCCTCTTCCATTGCATTGTCTGCGGTTCCCAGGGGCAGGACGAGCACAGGTAAAACGCACGCGTCTAATACCGGGCATTGGGTGTAGATTGTGAGCTAAGGGCCAGTGTGATAGCGACTGGTGACTGAGATTGACGTTTGTCCGTGACTACTCGTGAGAGCTCCCAAGGGCATACCGCAGACCTCTAGACATATGCTGTATTACCCCGATAACGCTAATGTTACTTCTTATATAGCGGCAGCTCTTCTAGTGTGAACAACAGGGCTGCGGCTTGTGTCCCTGGTGACAATAACATGTCCTCATTCCCTCAGCTGCTCCCTATGAATCAGCCTATGGTAAACAATGAGTCCCAGTCTTGGCAGTACGAAATACACTGCCAGCAGGGGGCAGCGCATAGTACTGTGGTATGTACAAGCAGAAAGTGTATATATGGGAAATCAGTGTATTAATACATTTGCCTTGTGGCTACAGTAGTATTAGGTTGTAGTGACCATATGTAGCAGAGCTGAATTTGTTTGAGTTTATGTGCATTGTTTCTGTGATTATGGAGTAGAACCCGCAGTCCTATGTAAAACCACAGCTAACCCATTGCAACATCAAAGTGAGTTTTACCAAACTCAGCTCTGCTACATCCGTATTTACATTCACCATCGGTGACGCAGCGGACCCATGTGATCCCCAACCAATGTTACAGAGAACTTTGTGTCCAGTGATGGAGTTTCTTTTTTAACTTTTAGAAGCTTGTAGGCTTTCTTAGGAATTCATTTAGCCACTGAGTTTGGGTTGCCAGGCAACGTGCAAACATTGAGGTGAAGTAAACACAAAGGTAAGAATTGGGACTAATAATGAGACGGTATGTGGCATTTGTAGCCGCACTGACTAATGATGGGCCGGTGACTTTTCTGAATGGCTACTGATCTGAATATAGGATATGCCACACTTTCTATATATCTCACATAGCAAGATCAGCCCTCCCCCCCCCCCCCCCCATACCGGTGCGGTGAAACGTGGTAAATTAGTACAGTTGGCTTCTGAGAAAGGGGGAGGGGCAAAACATAAATATGAACTTTCACATAGTAACTACTTGACCCTAGTTGCAAAACAATTAGTTTCTCAGAAATAAAGTGGATATGAAAGTCATACGTTTTGGTTTTGTTAGTGACTGGCAATGGTGATACTATTTGTATGTGCCGCATGGGGCATTTAACGGGAACCTGTCACGTTAAATCTGCGGGTATCATGGTATAGAGCAGGATGATGTGTGTGTGTATATATATATATATATATATATATATATATATATATTCATTTAAGCCTCAGCTCATTCTGGGCTTTGGAGTCCAGTGGGCAGTCTTCCCTGATTGAGTGTGAGTACAGAGATGGCTGTCAATCACTGAGTAGGACCGCCCACCAGACTCTTAAGCTCAGAATGAGCAGAGGTTTACATAAATGACAAGTTATACTAAATCTCTCACTACAAACCTCTATATCAATCTGCCCGCTCCCTCCTCTTCTATAACACGCTGCCTGCAGACTATTCTGCGCTTTAGGTTCCCTATTAAGACACGGTGTGTATTTTCATAGCTATAATGCTGACGTTTGTTTGGGATATGACTTGTTTGCTTATGCCCTTCATCTTATCTCCACTCCAGATGTCTGTGTTTTATTTATACCAGGATTTCCAGCACAAGGTTATCGCTCCTGTCCCATTTCACTAAAGAGCACAGCAGAAATATGACTGGTAAATTGACTTTGGCCTGCACTGGTGCCATGAACATGAAGGCTGGGGGGACTTCTGGAGTGCAGTGTCTTTGGAGCTTGGCCATGTGTTGCCAAGCTTGATAGAATGTAAATGCTGGGTAAGGACCTGTTCACATTCGCTTTGGATCCTCTGTTAGGGCCTCCTGTCACACACCAGAAGCCATAGTGCAGCATGCTGTGCTATTGTTTCCGGTAAAACCAGAGACATCTCGAAGGAACCCATTAAAGTCATGCGGATCGGTCGGCCGCTGGTGGTGTCTGTTGTACAACGGAACCGGCGCTTTTGGTATTTTGGTTGCTCTGACGGAGCAGAACAACGGAAATGCCAACTGACCTCAGCAAAACTAAATGGGGTTATTAAACTAAACCAGGTTATTTACCCACGTCACAGAGTGTTTTTCATCTGGAGATCTGTTTCAAGTAGGATGGTCAATGCCTCTGTAGATGAACGCCAACATCTGTTATTCGGGGTAACCAGGCATATCGTGGAGCCAGCAGTTACCCAGCAATTTGATGTGTGCAGTCGTAACTACGGAGATGCGGATTAAAAGCTATGTGCCAATGATTTGGAAAAGGGAAACTAAAATTTTTGCATATGCACAGAGCCTGACTGACAATAAGGGCCAGTTCACACAGAGTTTTTTTGACGCGGAAACCGTGTTGGAAAAACGCGCCAAAAAACTGCCGAAAATGCCTCCCATTGATTTCAATGGGAGGCGGAGGCTTTTTTTTCCTGCGAGCGGAAAAACCAGCTCGCGGGAAAATTAAGGGACATGCCCTATCTTCGGGCGTTTACGCCTCTGACCTCCCATTGACATCAATGGGAGGCAGAGAAAGCGTATTTAGTGGCATTTCATGCCCGCAGCGCTCAATGGCCGTGGGTGAAAAACGGCGCGAAAAACGGCGCGAAAATCGGTGTGCAGGCAGAGGAAAATCTGCCTCAAAATTCCAAATGGAATTTTGAGGCAGATTTTCTGCCTGCAAAATACTCCGTGTGAACCCGGCCTAAGAGCTCATTCAGACAAGCATTATTGACGTCCGAGTGTAGAACGGACAGCACCCGGACTGAACACTGACACTTTATAGTTAATGGGCTGATTCAGGTACCAGTTTTTTTCCATGGACCATCCATCTATGATGAAAAAATCGCTGCATGGTCTATCTTTGTCCGTTTTTCACGCAGGAATGGCCCATAGAAGTCAATGGGACTGCGTTAAAAAACGGACCCCACACGGAGGCCATCCTTTCCGTTTTTCACATATGGTCACCTAGAGACACTTAAGAAGTGAAACCAGAAAGTAGAGCCAGGGCAGTGTGATCTGGAACAAAAGACACTCTCAGAAGCCAAAAATCCTCAGGAGAAAATTCTCACAATGCTCTCTATATAAGCAATAGAAAATGGTGTCCTGCGGTCATCTGACCATCCTGGGGTTGTTTTCAGTGGGTTTGAACAATTGGGGACATTCTTCACGTTTTTATTTTTTTATTTTTTATTTTTTGTTTTTTTTTACAGATGTAAAAAACAGATGGTACACTGATGCCATCCGGGCAGAACAATCTTACAACATTTTTTATTTTTTTTATTCAATTTAAACGTTCAAAAAAACATTACATATTAATACATCATTTATACCCTCCCATCCCCACCCTAAAACCCAATAAACACCCTATTTTCCCTTTCCCATCTACCCATTTCTAACCACGGGATCAGTTGACTCCTCACATTCCGATATCTTTGTTATATATGCCATTCTAAATGGTTTTATGTAGGGGAATTAACAAAAATAGAGTCCTCAGCACAATAACAATATCTACCTATTCAGCTATTAATTCTGTCGAAACAAATATTTGGTTCCATTTTTACTAACTTATTATAAAATCACAATGAAGTTTATGCTAATAAACTTATTTTCAACAACCCCTCTACAACAGGTGGTCTCTACTCAACTGTTTATCCCATTGACCACCTAAACAAACTCCTCCTCCAAGAACCACCCATCAGCAGGATCGCGATGATCGATGAGGAAAGAAGGAGCGAGAAAATAGAGGGAAAAAAAATAATGAAACAACAACCCCACCCACCTCGATACCCCAGATATCCTCCCATCTCCCAATATAACCGGTTTTACTCAACTTAAGCTTCTCATACGTCTTTATTATTTTTCACAAGATTCCTCCACTCCTCAACTGCGGGGGGTGAGGCAGCGCCCAATTTCTTTGCAATAAGTACCCTGGCCATATGCAACAGTCTTGCTGGACCTGTTAGACACTTTTTTTTTCTTCCTTATACCAGCTTAGATTTAGTGACAGAATTTCGTGACAGATTTTTGGCGCATTTTAAGCCATGCCCTTTTCCTTAGAACTTCTGGACACTTTTAAAAAGTTAAAATAGCAGTTCATTTTGGTGCGTTTGCCTTATAAATTGGTCTTTAACTTAATGTGCCAGACATGCCACATTTTGGTACATTTCATCACATATTCTAGGCTCAAACACATTAGTAAATCTGCCCCAACATATCTATCCCAAAATGGTGTCATTAAAAAATACTTGTCCCGCAAAAATCTGGTCACTTATGCAGCTACGTTAACGAAAAAATTAAAATGTTTTGACTCTTGGAACTCAGTTCTGAAAAATATGAAGAAATCGTTGTGTCCTTAAGGGCCAAAATAGCTAATACTGTTTAGGTCCCCCTTGCGAGATCAAAACAGTTCTGACCCGTTGAGGCATGGACTTCACAAGACCTCTTAATTAAAGGGGTTGTCCAGGTTGGAGGCTGTTTCTTATTTACTGTTGACCTAGCTATTCCAGCTGCCTCCGTGTTCTGGGAAACTATTTAGGGGCTCCAACCACTGTATAGCGGCCGTGCTGGGTTACTGCAGCTCTGCTCCTGTTCACTTGAATAGGAGTAGAGCTGCAGTACTTCAACACGGCCGCAATACATTGGTTGGAGCCTTCTACTTCCACCACTGACCCTGCATAGCTTTCCGGCAGCCGGAACAGCTGATCGGTGCGGGATGCGGGTGTCAGACTCCCGCCGGTCATCAGTATAAAAAACAGCACCCAACATGGCTCTGTGATATCTGCTACCAAGACAAAAGCAGCATGTTTTTTTATAAATTTTTCATATTGACATTTATTAAAAATTGTATATACTTTTTGCGCTGCAGCTTCTATTTATGCACTATACTTAGAAGCTGCATAACGCCGCTGTAAGCCAATCTGTCAGCTAGACCAACAGAAGATAGAAACTAGACCACCCAATCTAGCATGGAACCAAAGCAAATAACTATACTGATACGATAAACAGCATTGCTATTGGAAATTAAATTAAATGCAGATTTGCAATTTGTCTTCTATCCAGTTGAGCTTGCATCAGGAAATACTTTTACATAGAGGTCTATCCTATACCCCCACTCCTGCCTTCGATGAGATCATCTGGACAAAGGGCATAAATCTTTTTGCAATCTTACCTGCTAACGCCGATGCTGCTGCAGAATCAACTGAAGCCTCTGGTGCCGGTGTCCACGCTCGTCTGACACGATGCAGGACCTGTGAGTGACGTCACAGATCTGCACTGCCAGAAGCTGGGCGTTCTGAAGAGAAGTGGATGATACTTCTCATCAGAGCGCCCAGCTAGTAAAAGTATTAAAAACGCCCCGATGTACGCACATAATACACGCCCACTTGGACTTTTACTTTTAAACACACCCACTTGGACATTTGCACGCCTCATTTGCATAACTACAAAAATGGTCATAACTTGGCCAAAAATGCTCGTTTTTTAAAAATAAAAACGTTACTGTAATCTACAATGCAGCGCCTATCTGCTGCAATAGCAGATAGGGGCTGCAAAATCTGGTGACAGAGCCTCTTTAAGTGTCTTCCAGTTCCCAGTGTTCCCGTTCCTGTAACCTGTATACCATGTTATCTTGGTCCAAGTGCCGTATAGTATTGGAGTCGTACTGCGCTGATTCTACGCCTGCTCCGCTACACCAAGCCTGGTGCCTGCCTGCTGCCAAAGTCCCGTCTGAGCCTGTCCAGCTAGTGTCTGAAAATTACCACAGGTACACCTATTGAACTATAGACTTTGTCCTGTTGGCCAGCTGCCATACCGTCAAGGCGGTACAGCCCAGTGGGTCCACGTACCCAACGTGACAGTAAGCTCAGGCCATGGACCCCACTGGTCCGCCTAAGACTCGTCTCAAAAAATGCAGGCAGACCTACGAGATCTGCGTTCACGACAAGACCAACTCCTCCTGGCAGTGTATTCCATTGCACAGCGGGTAGCCGCCTCAGCTCCTGATCCTCCTGCAACACCTCCTGTCAGCACCAGTGTTGATCCCCGATTCTCACTACCACCTCGTTATAACGGAGACGCGAGTACCTGCAGAGGGTTTCTCAATCAGTGCCAGATCCACTTCTCTACATGCCAGAGCATTTACGTCTGATGGCGCCAAGATTGCCTTTATTGTTTCTCTCCTCACTGGCAGGGCCCTAGCGTGGGCCAATCCGATTTGGGAACGACAAGGACCAGAGCCCGGTTACTTCCAGGGATTCATCCGGACATTTTGTACCGTGTTTGAGGAGCCTGGACGAGTGTCCTCGGCAGCGGCCTCCTTGTTGAATCTGCTCCAGGAGGACACCTCCGTGGGCAAGTACGTCATTCAATTCCACACCCTGGCAGGAGAGCTGTCCTGGAACGATGAGTCTCTAGTGGCTACATTCTGGCAGGGACCGTCGTCCAAGATCAAGGACGAATTGGCTGCTCGTGATCTGCCATCCATCCTCGATGCCCTCATTTTTCTTGCCCCCGGGTTGAAATGAGGCTTCGGTAATGATCCCAGGAGATTCGTTGGGAGAAAAGACTCCCGAGGCTGGCCCCCACTTTCCAGCAGCTTCCGTCACCCTCACTAAATAGCCCACCTGAAGAGCCCTTTGCAAGTAAACTGGCTTAAATTATCCATACAGGAGAAACAACGCAGATGCACTTCAGGACTTTGTCTTTATTGCGGCTTTGGAGGCCATGTTGTGCGTCTGTGCCCTCAGAAGCCAAAAAACCCCAACGCCTAGAATTGGTTGGGGAGACAACCCCAGGCGACACTGCACTGGATAGAGACTTTTCCTCGAAACTCTCCATCCCCGTGACTATTATATCCGACGAGAAGAACCACCAGGTCTCTGCCTACCTTGACTCTGGGTCGGCAGCCAGTTTTATCCACAGGGATCTGTTGGATCTCCTCCAGTTGCCTATGACCTCTCTGGAGAGGCCATTGATCATCGCCTCGGTGAATGGCCTACCTCCTGCCAGACCCGTTTATAGCCGTGACCAAACCGTTGAGGCTCCAGGTAGGAGCTCTTCATACCGAACTCATCTCATTTCTTGTTCTACCCAAGGCCGTCAATCCTGTACTACTGGGTCTGCCCTGGCTCCGACTACATGCCCCAGTTCTGGACTGGAATTCCGGAGAGATTCTTCAGTGGGGTCCCAAGTGCCTTGACCGCTGCCTGGGGCAGATCCATCTGGTCCCGCCTCCTCGTCCTCAGTCCTTGACGGGATTTCCTTTCTCATTATGCCATGTTTTCGGATGTCTTCAGCAAGAAGGAGGCGGAGACGCTGGCCCCACACGGGGCGTATGACTGTCCCATCGTGTTGATTCCTGATGCCTCTCTTCCCTGTGGTAGGGTATACCCTCTCTCCTTGCCAGAGACTCAGTCCATGTCCGCCTACATTAAGGAGAATCTGGAGAGAGGTTTCATATGGAAGTTCTCCTCCCCGGCAGGAGCCGGGTTCTTCTTTGTCAAGTAAAAGGACGGTTCTCTGCGACCCTGTATCGACTACCGGGGTCTCAATCAGATTACGGTCAAGAATAGATATCCGCTGCCATTGATTTCTGAACTTTTTGACCGCAATGGTGGAGCTAAAAAAATTTCCAAACTAGATCTGCGTGGGGCTTACAACCTAATTAGTATTCGCCGAGGTGACGAGTGGAAGACTGCATTCAACACCTGAGACGGCACTATGAATATCTGGTGATGCCCTTCAGCCTATGTAACGCCCCGGCGGTCTTCCAAGAATTCGTCAATGACCTCTTCCCGGATCTCCTCTATGTTTGTGTTATGGTCTATCTTGATGAAATCTTAATTTTCTCTCCAGATCTGTTGACTCATCAGAGACATGTCCGCCAAGTTCTGCTACGATTGAGGGAGAATTGCCTGGATGCCAAGTTGGAGAAGTGTATGTTTGAGAGGAGCTTTCTACCCTTCCTGGGCTACATAATCTCGGACCAGGGTCTTAAAATGGATCCGGAGAAAGTGAAGGCCGTTCTGGAATGGCCATGCCCTCAAGGCTTAAGGTCCATACAGCGTTTTCTGGGATTTGCCAATTTTTACCGACAATTCATCCTGGACTTCTCTTCACTGACATCTCTCATCTTTGCCCTCACCAAAAAGGGCATGAACGCCAAGGTGTGGACTCCAGAGGCGGAATCCGCATTTAATAGCCTAAAGAGTGCCTTCACGTCAGCCTCTACCCTCCATCATCCTGATGTATCTAGACAGTTTTCGTTGGAGGTGGACGCCTCCTCTGTGCCTCCTCTGACGCCTCCTCTGTGCTGTGCTGGTGCACTCCTGTTCCAAAGAGGTCCCAAGGGCAAGGCAAAGGTATGTGGCTATTATTCTAGACTCTTCTCTTCCGTAGAATGCAACTACTTGATTGGGGATTGGGAGTTACTCGCAATCAAATTGGCCCTGGAGGTGTGGAGACATTTACTAGAGGGCGCAGTTCATCCCATCCTGATTTTCACGGACCACAAGAACCTCACCTATATCCAGACGGCTGAACCCTCGTCAGGCCAGGTGGTCGCTGTTCTTTGCCAGGTTCCAGTTTGAGCTCCATTATCGCCCGGCCGACAAGAATGTGAGGGCCGATGCCTTGTCCAGGTCATTCGAGACGGAGGACAGCATGGAATCTCCACAGAATATTATTGATCCGTCTTGTATCGTCTCTGTCAACCCCCTGAAAGTTAGGGACATTCCTCCAAGGTGGACCATGTGCGCCTGGCTGACAGAGGAAGAATCCTCTGCTGGGGACACTGCTCTAGACTAGCAGGTTACGCGGGTACCCGTAAGAACAGAGACCTGATTGCCCGTAATTTCTGGTGGCCCACACTGCCCAAAAACATCATGGACTTTGTTTCTTCCTGCTCGGTGTGTGCAGCTAACAAGGTCGCTCACTCCAAACCTGCTGTCTTGCTCCAACCACTTCCTGTGCCTGATGCTCCCTGGCAGCATATAGCAATTGACTTTGTTACGGATCTGCCCCCCTCTGCGACATGCAGTACTGTCTGGGTGGTGGTGGACCGATTTTCGAAAATGGCCCACTTCGTTCTGCTGACCGGCCTTCCTTTTGCTCCTTGACAGGCCAACCTCTTCATCCAACACAACTTACGCCTGCATGGCTTACCGCGGCATATTGTGTCTGATCGGGGGGTCCAGTACACCTCTTGGTTCTTTGAGAACCCTCTGTAAACTCCTCAATGTAAGACTGGACTTTTCCTCAGCCTACCATCCTCAGTCCAATGGTCAAGTCGAGAGGATCAATCAGATCTTGGAGAACTACCTATGCCACTTCATATCCAAGCAGCATGATGACTGGGTTCAGCTTCTTTTGTGGGAAGAGTTCTCGTACAATAATCATACTAGCGAGTCCACAACAACCACACCATTCTTCATTGTCTACGGCCAACACCCACGAATTCCTCTCCCGGTGTCCGTTATGTTCGAGGTACCAGCAGCTGATAGGGACTTCCTGCAGATCTGGCAGCAGACTCGATCCTCCATTCTGCTGACGGTCGGCCGCATGAAACGGAAGGCAGACACAAGGAGAAGAGAACCTCCTCAATTTCTTCCAGGCACCAAGGTCTGGCTGTCCTCCAGGAATATCCGACTGAGAGTGCCATCATACAAGTTTGCTCCCAGGTTCCTCGGACTCTTCGAGATCCTGCAGCAGATTAATCCTGTCTCCTACAAGCTTCGGCTGCCTCCTACCCTCAAGATCCCTAACTCCTTCCATGTCTCCCTCCTGAAGCTGGTAGTCCTGAACCGCTATACCAAGATTCCTAGCCCTACAGCGGCTTCCAGCGGTTCTTCAGATACCTACGAGGTTAAGGAGATCTTGGACACCAAGAAAGTAGGAGGAGGAACTTTTTATTTGGTGGATTGGAAGAGGTTTGGTCCTGAAGAGAGGTCCTGGGAGCCAGAGGAGAACATCTATGCTCCTACCCTCCTGAAGAAGTTTCTCTCCCGCTCTGGCCCTAAGAGGAGGGGGTGTGAGAGGGGGGATACTGTAACATTCACGGTCGCGGACTGCCCGGTTTACTCAACCCATGACGCCCGCAGCCATGGTCCTGTGAGAGCTGGCCCGCATCGCTTCCTTAGGAGACGCCAGCGCTCACTTCAGCTTTGCTCTGCTGTGTCCCGTAGAGTGCACGCTCGTGCCCGGTCTTAAAGGGCCAGCACGTGCACCTGAATCTGTTAATTAATTAGCCCATGATCCTAGACTATAAGAAGAGCTCTGCCCCTTTCTACCATGCCTGAGCTTTGTTGTCGTTACCTATTTTCGTCAATGCAAATGGTCCCTTACGTGTCTTTCAGTTCCCAGTGTTCCCGTTCCTGCTTCCTGTATCCCGTGTTATCCTGGTCCAAGTGCCGTATAATATTGGAGTCGTGCTGCGCTGAGTCTACGCCTGCTCCGCTACACCAAGCGTGGTGCCTGCCTGCTGCCAAAGTCCGTCTGAGTCTGTCCAGCTAGTGTCTGAAAGTTACCACAGGTACACCTATTGAACTATAGACTTTGTCCTGTTGGCCAGCTGCCATACCGTCAAGGCGGTACGGCCCAGTGAGTCCACGTACCCAACGTGGCAGTCGGAGTACGTTGATCGCGTTGAGCTCAGGACTCTTCGTGATCTCGAAGACCTTTCTAATGAAAGTGAATTTGGAGTTGACATGGCTACTGGTCCTTTATCATCCTTGCGACCTAAGTCACGAATGACACAACCATTTTCACAATATGCACATATTGACGTTTTTGTTAAAATGGTTAGTGCAGAGCTACGGAAACTTAAGTCTAATAAAGTCAAAGTCTAAAGCAATCTTAGTAAAATGGAGCAAGTAGCACTAGATGAACTCTGTAAAAATTAAGACATAATTTTGAAGCCATCTGACAAGGGGGGCAATATTGTCATCATGGACCGAGTGGACTACATGCTTATGGTCCATAGACCATATTAGATGATACCTCTACGTATACCATTCTAGATAGCAACCCTACAGATTTCTTCCTATCTGAATTACGTTGCCTATTAATTGAAGCTAAATCACAGAATCTCATCAGATGAGTTTAATCGGATGTTCAATTCCAGCCCAACTCTAGCGACATTTTACGCATTGCCAAAAATACATAAGGGCTCCTGCCCAGTACCCGGTAGACCTATAGTCTCTGGTAATGACAATCTTACACAAGGGATCAGTATGTATGTGAATGAAGTTCTCTCATGCTTTGTTACAGCTCTGCCCTCCTCTTTGCAGGACACCAAGGACACTCTCACGAGGATCCAGGAGATAACTGTTACATCTACCACCATGTTATCGAGCATTGACGTTGAATCTCTCTACACTAATATTAAGCACAATTTAGGTCTTGATGCCGTACAATATTTTTTGAGCACTAAGGGAACTAAATTTCAGGCACACAATGGATTTATTTAGGCACTTTTAAAATTTTTACTTACAATTATTTTCTTTTTTTGATGGTAAATTTTACCACCCACTTAAAGGCATTGCCATGGGCACAGTCTGTACACCCACTTATGCTAATTTATTTTTAGGGTGGTTGGAAGACACTTTCGTTTTCACTGATGATATGCTTTTTCTCACATGTCCCATTTTGTTTTGGGGAGGTACATTGATGATATTTTTTGGGATCGCGACAATACTCCGACTTCACTGATATCCTTAATAATAACTCTATTGGGATGAGATTTACTCATGAGATACATGACAAAGAAATGTATTTCCTTTATTTCCTTGATTTAAAAATCTCCTTGGATCCTGGTGGCAGTGTCCATGCAAACATTTTCCGTGAGGCAACTGCCACTAACCGTTTTTTACAGTTGGGGAGCTTTCATCCACCTGCACTGAAGAAAGTTATTCCAATTGGGCAATACCTTAGAGCTAGAAGAAACTGCTCAGACGACCACACTTTCCAATCTGAATGCGATATGCTATATCATAAATTCATAGCACGTGGATATCCTAAAAAAATTCTACATAGAGCCTATGCCAGAGCTAGGGCCACTTCGAGAGGAGACCTCCTTTATGGAAAGAACGATAAATCAAAAAAATTTGTGTCCTCTATCAGATGTACGGGGAACTTTGACGTTTGTTCCTCCCAAATCTTTAATATTTTACAAAAACACTGGCCTATTTGACGGGCCGACCCGTAACTGACTGATGCTATTTCCACCGAAGAGGCAGAAACCTCTGAGAATTCCTGGTACGTAGCCATTATTCTAGACCATTTATCCCGCGGAACACTTGGCTTCCATCTCCCATACATGTCTCTCATCCATGTGGGAGGTGTTCCTTCTGTCCCTTCATGCCTACCATGAAAAGTTTTTGTAATCCTTTGCCATTAGACAATTTATTAACTGTCAGAGTAGTGAAGTCATTTATGCTGCAAGATGCCCCTGTCTGATATTATATGTTGGTAAGACGGTGCAGCAGTTGGGAAGCAGGATTTCTAAGCATCTTAGTACCATTAATAATACCAAAGAAGACACGTCTATTTCTAGAAATATTAGATCTATCCATAATGGTAATAGTAGTAATCTCAAATTCTGGGGCATTACCCAACTAAAATTGGGCCCCAGAGCTGGGAAATTGGACAGAAAACTTCTGCAGGAAGAAGCCAGATGGATTCATAGATTCAATTTCTTGAGTTCCAATAGACTCAATGAGGGCTTCACTTTCGTGGCCTTTCTTTAAAAGGCATTTACTTATTAATGCTTGGTACCAGTTTGCCACTAATGGATTATCTATATCCTTCTATAAGAACCACAATTCAGCACACTGTTCGACTTTTTGTCTTCATTTTTCCGGTTTGTCGCCCAGGAAATTACTATTATAGTTATAGTTACAAGGTATATACTTACTTATGGAATTTTACATGCCAGTACGATTTCAAGTATGTTCCATTTAGACGTTAAACACCACTCTCTATTTTTATTTAATTATTCCCCTTTTTCCCTATCGTTTCTTTGAATGCTTATTTATTATATAATTTTTTTTCTGTTATTCTGTCTATCAGCAATAATGATATACATTTAATACTGTGTCAATTCGTTGACCCCTACTGTTGTATTCCAACATATAGAGAAGCTGTCAGATTCTAAGTCCCTGGTTATGCGCAGTTCGGTTTCTTTGTGTATCGTCAGGATTTCTAAGTACCCTGACATGCGCCTTCAGCAAAGTTTCACACGTAGTATTTCGCTCCTCTAAGAAGGAGTGACCATTGAGCACTTTTTAAATCAAGTTGCGTTACTCTCTGATGCATGAGCTACATATTCTAAGTGTCCAGACGTGCGCTGTTGTATTTCTCTCAATAATTTTCTCGTCGGATAGGCTATGTCCCGTGATGCGCATGAGTCCCCAGAGATCACCAATTGTCTGAACCTTGAGTCCTTATGATTGGACAGTTTACTTGTCCCTCCTACATTACGGGGGCTTTTCTCTTTTCTGGAATTTCTATTGACTCTAAATGTGGATGCGCCCACTTGAACGTCATTCAGAGGTTTTAAAGGAAGGGAATTTTGAGTACACCGTCATTAGCCCTGCTAAAGCCCCTGAGGAACGGGGGGGGGGGGGGGGAGGGGGTCTGGCTAGTTTGCTTTTAACCTCGTTGTTTGGCTAGCTGTTATATGAGAATTACAATAGTTACTTGGCGATAGCACAGCGTTCTGCAGCCGCTGGCTGATGCACCCATACACTCGTTGCACCTATTTGCTAAATATCTCAGCGAATATGGGCCGATTCATTACATTCTGCTAGTCAACAATGGCTACTTTTAATTGTGTGTCCTTTTTTGGAAGTGTTTAATTAAAATAATAAAGGTTATATTTTAGTTTAATCGATACATTAACCATATCTATTGGTAACTGACAATTAGGGTCTTTATTGTGCCTCTAGCATAACAGTATTTTTCTGGAGCAACAGAGGCACACTGGAACCGCTGTCTGCCAAGCTGTCGGTTTAGCAGACTGATGGATTCGGCTTACAGTGGCGCTATGCAGCTTCTATATATGGTGCATACATAGCAGCTGCAGCGCCAAAAAAAAAAAATATAGATATTTAACCCCTTAGTGACTAAGCCTGTTTTGGCCTTCAGGACCAGGCCATTTTTTTTTTTTTAAATCTGACGTATCGCTTGAAGTGGTAATAACTTTGGAATGCTTTTTATTTTTTCAAGAGATTCTGAGATTGTTTTCTCGTGACACATTGGACTTTAAGTTAGTGGCAAAATTTGGTCGAAACATTCAGTGTTTATTTGTGAAAAACACCAAAATTGAGAGAAAATGTGAAAAAAATTAGCATTTTTTTTTTTTCAATTTCAATGTATCTGCTTGTAAGACAGATAGTAATGCCGCACAAAATAGCTACTATTTCACATTGCCATTATGTCTACTTTATGTTTGCATTGTTGTTTGAATGTCCTTTTATTTTTCTAGGACGTTACAAGGCTTAGAACTTTAGCTGCAATTTCTCACATTTTCCAGAAAATTTCAAAAGCCTTATTTTAGGGACCGGTTCCGTTCTGAACTGGTTTTGAAGGCCTTATATATTATAAACCCTGTATAAATCACCCCATTTCAAAAACTGAACCCCTCAAAGTATTCATAACAGCATTTAGAAAGTTTCTTAACCCTTTAGGCGTTTCACAAGTATTAAAGCAAATACAAATGTTATTTTTTTTGCAGAAAATCTGATATAATCCATTTTTTTTCTGTAACACAGAAGGTTTTACCAGAGAAACGCAACTCAATATTTATTGCCCAGATTCTGCAGATTTTAGAAATATCCCACATCTGGCCCTAGGTTGCTACTGGACTGAAACACCGGCCTCAGAAGCAAAGGAGCACCTTGTGAATTTGGGGACCTCCTTTTTATTAGACTATATTTTAGGCACCATGTCCGGTTTGAAGAGGCCTTGTGATGCCAAAACAAGGGAAACACCCAAAAAAATACACGATTTGGCAAACTACACCCCTAAAGGAATTTATTGAGGGTTATAGTGAGCATTTTGACCCCACAGTTTTTTTTTTTGCTGAATTTAGTGTAATTAGGCTGTGAAAATGAAAATTTAAGTTGTTTCTAATAAAATGTTGTATTAGCTCAGATTTTTCCATTTTCACAGTAGATAATGGTGAAAAAGAACCCCAACATTCGTAAAGCAAACTCTTCTGAGTATGGCAATACCCAAATAGGTGGTAATAATCTGCTGTTTGGACCCACGGCAGGGCTCAGAAGGGAGGGAGCACCATTTTGCTTTTGGAGCTCAAATTTTGCTTGATTGTTTTTCGGGTGCCATGTTTTATTTGCAAAACCCATGAGAGGCCAAGACAGTGGATTACCCCCCAAAGTGACCCCATTTGGGAAACTACACCCTCAAGGAAACTATCTAGGGGTGTAGTGAACATTTAGACCCCACAGGTCTTTTGCAGAATTTATTGGAATTAGGCAGTGAAAATGAAAATCTGCATTTTGTTCCACTAAATTGTAGAATGTCTTAATTTTCACAAAGGACACTGGAGAAAAAGCACCCCAACACTTGTAAAGCAATTTCTCCCGAGTATGGAAATACCCCACATGTGGTCATAAACTGCTGTTTGGACACACGGCAGGGCTCAGAATGGCAGGAGCGCTATTTGCATGTAGATTTTGGTGGTATGGCTTTAGGCGCCATGTTGCATTTACAAAACCCTAAGGTACCAGAGTACAGTGGTAGCCCACAAGAAGTGACCCCATTTTGGAAACCACACCCCTCAAGGCATTTATCATTTGCCTGGACATATGACAGGGCTCAGAAGTGAAGAGCACCATGCGTATTTGAGGTCTATTTTGGTGATTTTCACAGCATTGGCCCACAATTGCAGGGCTCTGAGGTCAAATAGTAAAACAAACCCCCAAGTAGTGATCCCCATATTGGGAACTACACCCCTTAGGGCATTTTAAGGGGTGTAGTGAGAATTTTGACTCCACAGGTGATTCTACATTAGAAATTAGTGCCCAGCGGATGATGCAAAGTGAAAATTGCAATTTTCCACTGATACGCCAATCTAGTGCACAATATGTTGTGCCACTGAAGACAAATATCTCAAACTGTTAAGCGGGTTCTCCCGGGTATGGCGATGCAATATATGTTGACGTAAACTGCTGTTTGGGCATGTTGTAGGGTTCAGAAGGGAGGGAGAGCCATTTGACTTTTGGGGCGCAGATTTTGCTTGGCAGTTGTTTGGGGTTTTACTGGTATTTCAGTTTATAATGTGGGGGCATATGTAAGCTGTGCGGAGAACATCAGAGCATAATAAGAGGGTATAATAATTCATATGTGTGTCTGGTGTCGCACTGATAAATGACGCCCGATCTTATCCGCTTTTGGAAAGCTCTGCACATTTTTAATTTTTTCTCCACCAGAGCTGTGTGAGGGATTATTTGTTGCGGGACAATCTGTAGTTTTCATTGGTACCATTTTGGGGTTCACGCAATGTTTTGATCACTTTTTATTAGTTTTAATTTTTTTTGCCAAGCAAGGTAACCAAGGTTTTACAGTTTTCACCCTGGGGTAATAAAATAAATTTTTACTTTATTCTGCGGGTCAGTACGATTGTGACCATACCATATGTATATAGTTTTTTTTTTATGTTTTGCAGCTTTTGCACAGAAGAAAAAAAAAACTTTTTTAAAAAAATTAATTTTTTGTGCCCCCATATTCTGTGAGCCATAACTTTTATTTTTTATTTTTGCGTTGACAAGGCAGTCTAAGGACTTGTTTTTTGCGGGACGGGTTGTAGTTTTTATTGGTACTATTTTGAGGTACATGCGACTTTTTGATCACTTTTTATTCTATACTTTTAGAAGGGATGGTGACTAAAAAAATAGCGACTTAGGCATTGTTTGTTTTTTTGTTCTTTTTTTCCGGTGTTCACCGTGCGGGAAAAATAACATTATAGTTTGGGTTGTTGCGGACGTGGTGATACCAAATATACTTTGTACTTTTAAAGTTTTCATTTTTTTCCAATAATAAAAGACTTATTATAGGAAAAAGTCAGTTTTGAATTTTTTAACTTAGAACTTACATTTTTACACTTTTGTTGAACATTTTTATAACTTTTTTTGACCCATTAGGGCACTTGAAGACCTGCACCTCTCATATTTATTCTAATACATCGCACTACACATGTAATGCAATGCATTAGAGCTGTCAGCTATTCACTGACAGCAAGCATATTAGGCTTTGCCTATGGGTGGGGCTTAATAGGCATCCATATGTGACAGACTAGGAGGCCACTGTTGCTCTCCGGTTGCCAAGGCAACGATCGGCATTCATGCGACCACATCGTAGCGATGCCGATCTCCTGGAAGCCACTAAGATGCTGCGATCGCTTTTGATCGTGGCAACTAAGGGGTTAAAGGCAGGGAGCGGAGGTAGCTCCATTCCCTGCTGTTACAGCAGGATGCAGCTGACATCCTTCGGTTGATGGCGCAGGCTCAGCTTCTGAGCCCGCCGCCATCTTTCATCTGTGGCCGGAAGCCTTTTATGCCCTAACAGGCCGCCGTACTTGGCAGACAGGAGTGTGTAAAAAAAATGTCCGTCACATGGCCGATTTAAGTCGTTAGTGTGAATAACCTGTTGGCAAGTATTTTGGGATAAAACTTATTGTAAAAAATATGCTAATGCAAGATCATGCGATTGCAATGGAGCAATCATCATCGTTCTGCCACTTTTTAAGTAATTGCTACTTTTATGGTAGTTGATGAAACTTTGTGTCTGCTGCCTAGACAAACCAAATATCGTAGCCTCCGCTCATGTTAAAGGATCCGTAACCAGATACCCCCCCAAGCCGCTTACTCTGCTAGGCAGGTATAAATTAACGCAGTGGCCGCATACATTTATCACATATTTTGGGACTTTCAAAAGTGTAAAAAGTAGATTAGTTCTCTGGGCACTGGATGCTAATTAGGGACAAGGTGTCCAACGCACCAGGAAGTGTCTTTCACTTTCATCCCTTACCCCTCCCCTCTGGACTTGAATGACGTCTGCTCATCTCCTCCATCGTACTCTGCTCCAGCAAGTAGACTAGCAGAGATGTCAGTCAAGTTCAACATGTGTAATAAAGATATGTGATCACTGCATTACTATATCTTATCTGTCTACCGGTGTAAGCAGCTGGGGCCGGGGATCTGGTGACGCACTCCCTTTAAGGCCTTATGCACACGACTGCATTATGGATCTGTGTTGATGAAAACAATGATACGACACCCATTGTCAGGATTCGAACCTGGAAACTCTTGCTTCCCAGCTCTTCTCGTTGAGCCACTGCTGCTGTTGGACAAAGCTTCGCTTTTGATTCCTTCCTCTTTAGGGTTCATT
The DNA here is from genome assembly GCF_050947455.1 of Rhinoderma darwinii. Classification (NCBI taxonomy): domain Eukaryota; kingdom Metazoa; phylum Chordata; class Amphibia; order Anura; family Rhinodermatidae; genus Rhinoderma; species Rhinoderma darwinii. Next base: position 150,071,094 of record NC_134691.1, on the reverse strand, counting down.
CACACATTGCGTTAGACGTGTAGTTAGAATCGCATAAAGAAAAAAATGCATCCAAAAATCGTTGTGGGTTATGTTTTTTACAGCAACTGCATCGAAAACGCACTAGATCTCGGTAAAAACGCATGCGGATTTCATATGCGTTTTTTCTGTGTGGTTCTAACTGCACCTCAACCGCAATGTGTGAATGGACCCTTAGATCTTATTACCTTGATTTCCAAATTGGTCACAGAATTGTGGCTCCTATATAAGCTGGATCTTGCAGTACGTCCTTGCCGGACTATTCTCTGTGCTTCGAACTTGGACTGTTTCCTGACATTGCCTAATGTAACTTCCTATTTCTGCTTATCTGTGTACCTGAACTGTTACTTTATTACTCTTGCTGTTTGCACCCTACTGCCTAATCAGGGGTGTAGCTAAAGGTTCATGGGCCCCGATGCAAAGTTTCTTCTTGGGACCCCACTGCCCGCCAAACTTCTCATGGCCGATGGCCCGATGCTTTCAGCTGTCTCCTAAGTGACCCAACAATGCAGCACTAGCAGCCACGGACGTAACTAAGAACTTAGAATATCAGGGGAAATAGCCCCAATACATATGTGTCCCCCCCGAAAAAAAATGGTGTGTGTGTGTATATGTATGTGTGTATATATATATATATATATATATATATATATATATATATATATATATTAATGTTATTGCATTTTTTAAAACTTTACAGAGGTATTCTCCCATAGGGTAGCATATGATACCTTATGGAGGCACAATACGGTAGCACGTGTACTGCCTATGGCTCCCTATTATTTGTGCACCACCATACAGGGTCATTGGACGCAGTTTTGCCCTATGCATGAGCTTATACAATGATACATAGATATTCCATGCATACATTCTAGACAACCTAATATACCGTTACCTGGGTATGTAATCCTGTACTCTTACGGACATATCTTATGCATGCTCAGTGCTCACCATACACATCATTGGTCCTGGCATTCTATATTTTATGACCCCAGTTACATTTCGTTTTTTTTACCCAGGGTATCCTATTGCGCAATGCCTACAGTGCCTGTCAGAAAATATCCCTTGAACAATGTTACAAAATGTACATGTATAATGCGCTTCTATTATTGGTTTACCAACGAGTTGGTTTCTCATTTTATATTTTAGGAACTACATAAAAATGTGGCAGAGTGTTGGTTTAACGTTCCTGGTCTTCGTGGCCACATTGATCTGTGTTCTGCTGTTTATGCTGTGTGGTGAGTACAATGTCACCTTTTCTACTATTGACAGACTGTATAATAATCTTTCCCAACAAGCTGATAGTTTGCAGTGTATATATATATATATATATATATATATATGTACCGTATATATCGGCGTACAAGACGACTTTCTACACCCTTAAAAAAATGTCAAAAGTGTGGGGTCGTCTTATATGCCGGATATTGTCGGATATTAGGGATGCACGTTGCAGCCGCACAGCTCAGTATAGTACACATGACTATGAGAGCGGGGCTGCGGCTGTGTAATTCAGCCACAGCCCCGCTCCTGAGTCCTGACATATGCGCGCGGGGTCAGCATCATGTGATGCGGCCGGCGCTGCACTAATGATCTGCGGCACTGAAGACAGAACATGGCGGGCGCGCTACAAAACACCCCCATGTTCTGTCTTCAGTGCCTGAACTGCCGCTCATTAGTGCAGCGCCGGCCGCATCTCCTCATGCTGACCGCGCGCGCACTTCCTGTCAGGAGCGGGGCAATGGCTGTATTACACAGCCGCAGCCCCGCTCTATAACGCCGGAGATCAGAGAACCTCTCATCTCCGCCGTTATTCCCGTGAATGCTGCGATCACAGCTGACTGCAGCATTCAGGGGAAAGTGAGAAGGGGGGATGCCCCTGGATCGCGTCACAGGGAATTCCTGTGACGCGATCGAGGGCCATACCATATATGGGCAGACAGCCCAGGGTCTATTGACGGACCCCAGGGCTGTCTGACCATATCTCTTGTTGTTAGGATATACCCAAGTATGTCCTAACAACTGCCTGTGTGCTATCCGTCCACAGGCTAATGTACTGGCACATATCTGATATATGTCAGTACATTAAAGTTTAAAAATAAAGTAAAAACAAAGTATGGTTACATTTTAAAAAAAATACACCTTCACCTTTTTTACAATAAACATTAAAATAAGTCTCAATACATAAAATACACACATTCAGTAATGGCGCGGACAACAATGTTTTTGCATCATTTATGATGTGTACGCTGTAAAAAAATGAAATAAACACGGCTTTCATTCACTTATTAATGTGAGGCGCGAGGTGCGATGAATTTACCCTCCATGTTCCTCACATTAATAGTAATTAACCCCATCATGTACCTCGCCTATCTGCGCATGCGCGAGTTCAAAGAGACAGAGTCCTGGGTCCTGCCGCCGATGGCCATAGTGAAGCGCTCCTGCACGAAATGGTGAGTATATCTTAAATTCTATATTTTAAGGGTAAAAGTTGGGGGTCGTCTTATACGCCCAGTCGTCTTATACGCCGACATATACGGTATGTACAATTCCATGTTTTCTATGCACACAGTGATGCAAAATACTGAGGCTGAGTTCACACAGAATTTTTTGCAGGATTTGCTGCATTTTGTCTTTTTGAAACCTGGGACATGTCCCAATTTTCACAATTTGCTGCAGTTTTCTCCCATTTCCTTTTTTGGGGAAAAAAACACGGCACTGAAAACTGCTTTTATGAAGCAGTGATACTTTTCCATAGAAGCAGTTCTACATACATTTCCGAACTGTGACAATACTGCATGTACTAATGTCTGCTTTTACCGTGATCTATCCTCTATGGACGTAGTGCAGCTCAAAGCACCGTAACTCAGTGTGAACTTCACCGAAAGGAGATTTCAAATGGAATGTGTGGTTTACATTGACCCGGGAAGTTAATTCTGCTTATTCTTTTAAAGGCTATGTAAACCTTTGATGTGTTTTTTTTTTTTTTTGTTTTTTTTTAATGTATGTATTTTGGCATATTCAACATATTTCTAATATATTTTTATTTAAAACTAAGCAAAAACTTTGAGATGCAGCTTCTATGTATGCACTTTATGTGAAAGCTGCATATCGCCACTTTAAGCCGGATCAGTCAGTGTGGTGGACTGACTGCTCAGCTGTGCCTCAGACAGCTTCTCTATCCCTAAGGCCGGGTTTCCACGGGTCGGCTGCGTAAAAAAATGTGGTATCTGACCACATTGTGCGGAAATCCTTGTGATTCTGCTGCAAAAGTCGCAACACATGGCTTTCTGTTGTGGGTTTTGCATCCCCATTGAATTCAATGGGGCGAAAACCCGCCACAGAAAAGCATCGAAAACGCCGCATACATTGACATGCTGCTGATTTAAATTCCGCACCGCTGGTCAATTTATTAACGTTTATGCTGCAGTTTTTTCCTGCAGCGTGGGCATGAGATTTTCTAAATGTCATCCACTTTGCTGCTACTATAAATCCTCAGGAGTTTCCGCACAGAATTCCGTTGCGGAAATTCTGCAGCGTTTACGCTACGTGGGAACCCAGCCTAATACCGAACAACTTAGATCATAGCTGAGCCGTCACTCCAGCACACGGACAGATTCAGCTTACAGCGACGACATGCAGCTTCTATGTAAAGTGGACGCGGTGGAGAAACATGTTCAAGATGCCTAAATACATGCGTTAAAAAAATATATATTCAAAAATTGACATCAACGGTTTACATAGCCTTTAAAGCAACATTTGAGTTCTTTCACTTAGACTGTTCAAATTAGCATCATGCCTTTTTTATATAATAGAAGCCATGATGCTGTGACTGATCTCATGGCCAAAGGAACTAAATGGACACTAACAACCCTATTGACTTCAATAACATATGTAGGGATTCCAGTATGTTTAACGACAAGAATAGGGTTACTAACTGCAATTTTGCCATTAAAAATACCAGAGAGGACAACAAAGACTATTAATGCAAGTGTGACGAGAGACTTAGTTTACAAGAACCAGCTGACTGTCAAAGTCTTTAATCGACGTCATTGTAAATAGTACCACTTAACTGATCAAACATTAACTAGAAATTTAAATCTTGACTGTATATTAAAACATATTATTTTTAAAATGGTGTTCCCATCTTAGACAGGTATGGCCTATCCAGAAATGCCTAATTGGTGAGAATGGGGTTCCAGTGACCCCCGTTTACTGGTTCTCGGCCGCCTCATCTATACACTTAAATGGTGTGGTGGCCATGCTTGTGCACAACCCTGCTTGCTCTACTTTTTCTGATACTCCCATGGAGATTGTCGCACGCAAGTGTGACCACCTTTCTATTGAAGCGTATGGAGAGTTAAGCCAGGAATTGGCGAATGGGTTCACTGAACCCCTTGGGACCCCCACCTATCATTTCTTTAATGATTCTCATTCCAGAGACCTGTGGCCACCTTCTACTGCAGGGTGCAGGAGCAGACGTTCAGGTGGCACTAGCATGCGTTATTGATGCTTGTTAAGACTCCTACACACTGTGAAATTAGGCATGTTCTCATGCATTAGCCTGAATTCTGTTTAGGAGGACATAGCTAGCCGCTCAGTATGAGAGTTTGAAGAAGTACATAAGAAGAGGTTCGCAGAACCGCCAGCACAGTACCAACTGGCGGCTCCAAATGCTGCCAGTCGGTCAGGCACCAGCGTATTGAGTTAGTAAAGCTCTGTGTGTGCTCCACCTGTACCCTTCATTCAATTCCTCAGCATATTAATATCCTTGCTATCATAATGTTTGAAATTTTCCTTTAGGCTCCACAATTGCTTTTCTGATTAGTGTATTTATCTATCGATCATTCAAATCAGCGACTACATATAAAAAAGTGTTAAAAGTGGTTTGCCTGATATTCAATGGTGGTATATTGATTGAAGGGGTGTTCCATAGAGATAAAATTGATGGCCTATCCTCGGGATAGGCCATCAATATCTGATCAGTGGTGTTCTAACTCTTGGCACCCTCACAATCATCTGAATTGAAAGGGTCGTGATGCTCGTGAGAGTGCTCCTTCCCCTTTATCGGTCGCGCTGTTCAATACCGTCAAACGCCAACACACTTGTAGCGGCATTTCACCGTATTACAGCCTTCTCCTATTCACTTGAATTAGAGAGAGCTGTAATACTGTGAACTGCAGCCACTATACATAGAAGTTGCATAGCGCTGCTGTAAGCCAAATCTGTCGGTCTACTGGACCGACGGCTCAGATGACAGCGGCTCCTGTGTGTTAATATTGACCAAATCTTAGAGGCACACTAGAGCCGCGGTCAGTCGAGCCATCTGTTCAGCGTACTGACGGATTTGGCTTACAGCGGCGCTATGCAGCTTGTATAGTGCATACATAGAAGCTGCATCACAAAAAGTAAAGACAATTTTTAATAAAAGTATTAGCATTTAAAAAAAACAAAACATAAATCCTAGAGTTTATAAAAAAAAAAGCTACAAAGTTTTATATAGCCTTTAAGTGTACATTTGCTTTGCTGGTACCTGGGCTAATGTATTCGGGGAAATGTATTACAGGAAAAAATAGTGCTACACGCAGACTCCACGACACAACCTGACGGTCTCCATTATAAGTCAATGGTGTCCACCAAACGCTGGTGGTAGCCGAAGTACGTTGGATCCAGCACTGCATCCGGGTTTCCGGCAGAAATGGAAACCAGGACGCAATGTGAACGGAGCCTTAGTGAGTTACATTATGTTCAATGCCCTAATATTTTTATTATGATCATTATCATCTTCTGAAGCTCCGAGCTGAGGGAAGTTGTGGGCGGCTATCCAGATAAACGGTCGACCATGTAATATGTGGGTGGCCTGGGCCAACCAGAGTGAAAGATGCTCTTTTGTTAGCAGCTCTCCTGGTTTATATCTGGTTAATAGAGGGGGGTCCTGAGTGGGGGACACGACTGTATGACATTATCATGAGGCAACCTGTTTAAAACCTATTGACAGTCTATAAATCAACATCCATAACCTCTGAATTCCAGATGTCTCCCCTACAGTAGTTTATCAGCAAAAGCTATCCTGCTAATGAAAGTAAATGAAGTAAAGGCACATAATGCAATTCCCTAATATATTCGCTCACAGCCTTCAAACCAAAGTGCAGACTGAATAAAATAACCGCAACCTTTTTGTCTTTTTCTGTTACTCTTAGGTTGGTACGTTGTGTGGCATCTGTTCTTGTCTAAGTTTAAGTTCCTCAGAGAACTTGTTTGTGACAGCGGATCCCTGCAAGGAGATAGTGAGTCATCAGAATCTGTTGCTGAGTCAGAATCTCCATCCACTCCACAAAGAACCAGACCAAAGACTGCGCGACAGAGGAGAGTCCCAGCAGATGAAGCAAGTTAAAGGTTCCCGTCATCCCTGGACTTCATCACTGGGAATCTCTGACACTAGCACTGTAGGAGGCAACACTATGACTTTGGAAATAAAGTGGATCTTATATCACATTGATCATGAAACCTCTATGTTAGAAATATGAAGCTTCGTCAATAGGTAGAAATCATTCATCGCATGACCTGCCAATGAAACCGACATGGTAAAGCGGCAGCAGTTCTCGAAGTGGCTTCAGTGTATGAACGCGGCTGCTCAAGCTCTATCTGCTCTGCATCTACAAATGATGGATTATATAGTCTATCCGAGCGGTCAGTTTGCTCCTCCAGTAGGACCTTCTGGGTACAAAACACCAGCCTAAAAAAAAAATCATTGATCGGTTTGTTCTGTCGTGTACAACTAATGTGACAGCAGCCTCCACCATGCAGGTTGACGGTTTCCCCCGCTGCTATTCCTGCCTTGTTCTTATATCATCCATCTTTCTATTATTTTTCAAAGCATTGTGGGAACATTGTCAATCAGGATTATCAAAGTCATAACTGCAACAAGTGACAAACATTTTAGTACGGAACAAAACCCTTTCATTACTCTGTATGACGTCACGTACCATTGTCACCTCCGATCAGCCTCAATCAAGCATCTTGTTCATTCTTGATCCTGGGCTTTAGCTTTTGTCTAATTTCACACTGGATATTGCATCATAACGGGCATACACATCGCCATTGAGAAGACAAATGGTGGCTTGTTTGTCAGCGGTACCGATGCACTATTATTCTTATCATCTTATCGTAATTCTTCCATTTTTATGTTTACATTACAAAATGTTACTCTTTTTCATACAGAAATCGAAGCGATCATATCTGCTCTTTGGACGTGCATATTGGCAATATGAACACTATCAATATGGGTGTCACTCATTGATAGTAGCACTGTATATGTAGATCTTCATATCCAGAAAAGACCGGTATTAGGTGCGTTTCCCCCAATGCCATACTTTTAGTATCCATAGCCCTCTTCATATATAGATTGGTTTCTGATGATTTTTGTGTTTCTAAGGTTTTAAAGCTGAAGTACTGTAAGCGGTATTTAAAGCATCATACATTACTAATGGTTTATGTATCTGTATTAATACAGAGTATAGGTTCTTGGACGACACTCGACATATGGTGTATGTATTTGCAGGGCAAATTCATTCGAAAGAAATAGTTTCCAAAAATAGGGGAAGGACGGTTTATTTGTGATCTGAAAATGTGGAGTTGTCTGTGTGTTGTTTTTCTTGAAAAGTGGCATTTGACCACATGAAATATTATATAGTAAGCTAATATTCGTATCTATTCTAAAAAAGCATGTAAAGCGTTAATAATGCTGACCTACGTATGATATTGTATGAATGGCCCAGGTCAGAGATATTAAATGCATTGGAGTTTTACTCAATAACGTCAAGTAATGGCTCTGCATACTGGAGCATGGGCGGAAGCATGTTTGTTTTTTTTTACAGAACATATGGTTTGTTTTAGTTTTTAGAGTCTATTTTTTACTTTTCTGTATTTTTGAATACTGTAGGCTATGGACGAGTACTATATGCAGACTCCTGTGCATCAGCATTTACCTTCTTACGAAATGGGAAATTCCTTTTGGTTCGCCATCATTTACACAGATTATTATTTGCAAAATGCGCCGTCTAAAAAGAAATAGATGCAAGTGTCCGTCATGCACACGCCTGTATTATGGATCCATGTTGTATAGATCCATAATATGGTGTCGCTAACCTGCTATGGGCCCATATTGTACCCCCTCCAATTTTATACATAGCCACATAAGAAGGATTTTTATGGATTCTGTATGTCTCCATAAGAAACAAAATTATGGTCCAAGGTAGTACCATATTACATAGGTATTTTACCCCAGAAGAGAGAGGCGCAAGTACAAGATAGAAAGAAAAAAATATATAATTTAGTCCCCTACCCCTTTTAGAAGTCCGTACAGAACTAATGTGCTTCTAATGTGTTGTCTGGACATTTTATATTGATGGTCTACCTTAGGATAGGGCATCAATATCAGATTGGATGGGGTCCGACTCCTGGCACCACCGCTGATCACCTGACTAAATGGGCGAAGGCGTTTATCACCGCAGCCTCTTCAGTGTTTACCAGGCACAGTGTCGTACACTTCCGTAGCGGCTGTGCCGGGGATTGCAGCTCAGTCCCATTGAATGGGACGGAACTGACTGCAATCCCGGGCACAGTCGTTACGTAAGTGTACAGCACTGTGCCTGTAAATAAGGAAAAGGCTGCGGTGACAAACACTGAGGCCCCTTCAGTCAACTCATAGGGGTGCCGGGAGTCGGGCCCTTACTGATCTGATATTGTTGACTTATCCTAAGGATAGACCATCAATATAAAATGCCCGGTCAACCCCTTTAATGCACAGTGTTATTAGGTAATTTAAGGGGCACAACCCATAATTTAATGTGAAAAATGATTGAACTAAAGGGCAGCCTAAGCCTCTCATATTTTCCAAAACCTATTTCTAGTTGAAGCTCAGGAAGGGGAGAAGGAGGGCTATGAATGCCACCAGGATGTATTGTTGGGGCATTTCATTAATGAAAAAAAAATTCTATTCGGAAGCCTAAAATCTTAATTGTAATAATCCAAACAGCCTGTTAGATTATAACAATTTTGCTTTAGGAATACTGTTGGAATTATGTTATCATGATGTCATCCTAATAATCTCATGTGTCATTAACTTGTTGTTGTCTGTGCCTCACCAAACGCACTTTATACTGTATGTACCACTAGGTTTTAAGAAATGAACTTGTCCAATATGTGATCGCACATACAGGCGGACAATGTGATGTATACGTTTTGCCTGGATGTGACTATTTGAGTAAAATGATTATTTTATTTTTTTCGTCTATATTTCGCCTAAAAAAAATGACTGAAAATTCTTCATAGCAAATAATGTCCAGTGTAATTGCACCGGACAGCAGAATTATGCACAATCTTTTACCTGCCGCGTCATCGTATGTTTACACCATTTGACTCTTTGTTCTCTCTTAGGGCATTTTATTTCGACTCGCTGAGGAATGTCTTGTGTTAGAATATGCCTCTTCAGTGTTATAAACCATTATTAAAGGTGATGTAGAACAGTTTTCTTTATAGAGAAGATGCTAATTGAAGCTTTGTATGTTCCATTTATTTATGATGACGTTGCATTTATTAAAGGAAAACTGCATTCTCTTTTTTCTCTTATTTTTGTGTATAGTGATTTTCTTTTGCTCACCTTTTATACAACTGTTTAGTAAAACGTGTAAATATAAAAGTGGCACCAAGAACATTATTTCTCTCTAGGTTTATATTTCTCTGGGATGATTTTAATTTGATGCTGACCCAATATTCCCAGTTTTGTGTTATGACAGTATAGAATTCTATTAACTCTACCCTACAAAAAGTACACACACCTTTAAAATGTTGTATGTTTAGCCTCTTAACCCCTTGGCGACATGTCATGTACAAAGTGTTAGCGCATTACAACAAACCTGTATGTGATGGTGATGAGTCAGAAACTGTGCCCGGCGCCATCACCAGCGAGTCTATTTTACAGGAGAAATTGCTTTTACATTTACATTTTTATTTTAGTCTCCCAATTGAATTAAATTCTGCCAAAAATCTGTAAGGTCAAAATGCTCACTACACGCCTAGAAATATTTTTAAAGGGGTGTAGAGTACAAAATGGGGGTCACTTTTGGGGGGGTTTCCACTGTTTTGGCACCATAAGACCTTTTTCAAACCTGACATGGTGCCTAAAATATATTCTAATAAAAAGTAGTTTCCAAAATCCGCTGGGTGCTTCTTAATTTCTGAGGACTGTGTTTCAGTCAAGTAGCACACTAGGGCCACATATGGAATATTTCTAAAATATTGATTGTGTTTTTCTTTTAACACTTGCGGTGTTACAGAAAAAAAAAATGTAAATAGAATTTCTGCAAAAAAAATGTAATTTGTACGTTTCAGCTCCATGTCATGTTGCTGCTGTGTGCAAAAAGTGGTTTCATGATAACCATATTACACTGCTAGAATGGGCTGGAAATAGCCCTGACCTTACCCCATCAAAAATCTATCGAGTCAATTAAAGAAACTTGTAACATAACGTCAGGTTTGCCTTCCGTTTGGTCTTTCCGTTCATCTGTTCCTTGAGAGGAATGGAAAGACAAGCGGAAAGTAGTGTTTCCGTTTACAATACCGCTGATTTCAATGGTATTTTTTTTTTCTTTCAATTGTTTTCAGTTTGCCTCCATTCCCCTAGGTTTCCGTTTTCTTGACAGAATAGCGTAGCACACTGCTCTTTTTCCATCAAAAAACAGAAACATAATGGAACGGATGCAAACTGAAACCAAAGAAATGCCCTTGAAATCAATGGTATTACAAATGTAAATAATATTTTACATATGTCTTTCCGTTCATCTTTTCTTCCGATGGAATTGATGAACGAAAGACCAAATGGAAGGCAAACGTGATTTGAACAGGCCCTTAGTCAGAAGCAACTAAGGAATAAAACACAAGAGATGCAATAATACAATCTTGGTTTTACATGACCATGGGATGGCAGAGTACGTTCCGAGCCCCAAGCCATAGACCCTTTAACTAATCAGGTGACTATAACCCCTAACCCACCATTTCCCAAAAACAACACTGAAACTTCGGGTTGGATTAAGTTGGCCACAGCAGCCATGTTATTAACAAACATAAATAAACAAAACTTTAATTTTATATATAAAAAACACCATTTTAAATGACTCGGATGGGGAGTCCATTACCATAACAAGCAAAAGGAAGGAGGGAGGGACAAACTGACACCTGCTGTCTGCTCCGGTAATGGCGCAAATCACTCCCTACTCTGACCCACCCATACCACCCCCTCCAACTTCTCCCTATAGTTAACTCTTCCCTTCCTGCAACCCTGTTCATGCTGACCTACCCTTATGGTTTTCAGCCTAGGTCCAGCCAATACATTCTAACACTTGAAGAACTAAAAAACTTTGTTCACTCCATGCGTAGGCGTTGTAAGGCCAAAATTAAGGCTAAAGATTTCCCGAATAAGTACTAACTGACATGGTGAAGGTATTTTTGAATATTTATTTATTACTATGCTTCACTTTTCTTGTCTATAACTGCTGTTCTACTATAAATACTTTTATAAAATTTGCATTACATTCTACATTAAATTATCTTTCCAATGATATATAATTTAATGGTGTTCTGATCTATTAAACATCAAAAATTCACTTTTCTCAAAAGGTTTCCACAACTTTGGCCACTAGTGTACAGTTTGTGAGTTTACTAAAAAAATTTACTTTTCCAGCATGGAAGGCCCTCATCAAGTCTGATTCCCATTGTCTCAAAATGGAGGGTCATCTGCTTTGTCCACAACAGATAGGACTGCAAATTCTCTGAGCTAGCGTGTCTCTTCCAGTGACGAGACCTCTTCTGCATGTTATGTGTCCCCTTTGTGATGGTATTGGATGAAGCTTTCCCTTTGATGCCCAACCTGCAGCGCCTACTACTACAAAGGTGACTGAATGCCCGAAGGAGAATTTTTAACCATTGGCTGAGCCGGGCACTACAGCAAGATGCAGTGCATCTATAGAATGGCTAGTCAGTGGAGGGTCTTTATCACTGCTATATAATTGGATCCGGACACCGTTAACGCTGTGATCAATGCGTTCTGTGTACTCCAAAACTATGCTTGAGATTACAGTCAAGACATAGAGGTGGAGTTACACAGGGCTTTTTTTTTTTTTTTACACCGTTCTGATGTCCATTTTATAGAAACCTTCGCTGACTATTTTGTACCTTTTATCTAACCGTGATGAATCTTTGACGCTGCTGGGATGGATTACTTAAAGGGGTTGTCCACTAGCGGACAACTTATGACCTATCCACCGGATAGGTCACCAGTATATCATCGGTGCATTTACGTTACCCGAACCCCGCACCGATCAGCTACTACACTGACCTGCGGGTACCGGATGTTATGGCACATTATGCAATGTACGGAGCTGGATGCAGTTGGCTCTGTACATTGCATAGCTGCAGCTCTGCTCCTATTCACTTGAATAGGAGCAGAGCTGCAGCTCGGCCGCTATTCCGTGACCAGAGCTATCTGCTTCCGGCATGGACGTCCGGGTGTCAGACCCCCACTGATTGTATACTGATGACCTATCCGGTGGATATCTCATCAGTTGTCCGGTAGAGGACAACCTCCTTAATTCTATGTTTGGAAGACCCCTGATGTGTTCATCTTTGCAGATTTAGCTTTTTTTTTTTCATTAATACATTGTTTGTATCATTGTAAAGGATCTGCCAGACACAGCTTCTGTGTCGACGTTCGTGGTTAGTCAGTCTGCACCTGCTCCTAAATCTGATAGAGTGACTCCTTCGTCTACCACTCAGGCTGGGAGGCTGAGGAGTGGGAGAGCCTATCACAGCCTGGCCAGACGGAGCTAGCTCCTGCCCTCTGTCTATTTATACCTTCATTTCCTGCTTCTTCTTTGCCTGTGATTCTGCTTGTTTCCTGACTCTGCTGCTGCTTGTACTATTTGTCCTCTGCTTCATATTGACCCTGGCTTTACTGACTACTCTCTTGCTCTGCGTTTGGTACCTCGTACACTCCTGGTTTGACTCGGCTCGTTCACTTCTCTTTTAGCTCACGGTGTTGCCGTGGGCATCTGCCCCTTTTCCCTTAGCTTCTTTGTACCCTTGTCTGTCTGTCGTGCACATAGTGAGAGTAGGGACCGTCGCCCAGTTGTACGCCGTCTCCTAGTACGGGCTGTTGCAAGTAGGCAGGGACTGAGTGGCGGGTAGATTAGGGTTCACCTGTCTATCTCCCTACCCCATCATTACATAATCACAGGCCCATATACCTTTTCTACCCTGGTCCCTGACACAACTATGGACCCCCTTGAGACCCTGGCTCAGCAAATGCAGGGCCTCTCCCTACAGGTCCAAGCCCTGACTCAAAGGGGCAACCTGCATGATGCTACCCTAGTAGTGCCCCCCACCTCACCTCTTGAACCCCACCTCAAGTTGCCTGACCGGTTCTCAGGGGACCGGAAGACTTTTTTCTCCTTTCGGGAGAGTTGTAGGCTCTATTTCCGTCTAAATCCCCACTCCTCCGGTTCTGAGAGCCAATGAGTGGGTATAATTATGTCCCGGCTCCAGGACGGGCCCCAAGAATGGGCCTTCTCCTTGGCTTCCGACGCCCCTGAGCTTTCCTCTGTTGACCTTTTTTTTTCTGCTCTCGGGCTCATATATGACGAGACTGACAAGACTGCCTTTGCCGAGAGTCAGCTGGTGACCTTACGTCAGGGTAAGAGACCCGTTGAGGAGTACTGTTCGGACTTTAGGAAGTGTTGTGTAGCTTCTCGGTGGAATGACCCTGCCTTGAGGTGCCAGTTTAGATTGGGTCTGTCAAACGCCCTGAAGGACCTGTTAGTTAGCTATCCCTCTTCTGACTCTCTAGATCAGGTAATGGCTTTAGCGGTACGTCTTGACCGACGTCTCAGGGAACGACGACTTGAACGTTTTTGTGCCTTCTCTGGCTGCCCCATGATGGCTCCCGAGGTGCCGTTGCTTCGTTCTTCCACGGAAAACTCGGATGAACCTATGCAACTCGGGGCCTCCATGTCTCCCCAACAACTTAGAGAATTCCGCAGGAAGAATGGTCTCTGCTTCTACTGTGGGGATGACAAGCATCAAGTGAACAACTGTCCTAAGCGGAAGAATAAGCAGCCGGAAAACTTCCGCGCCTAAGTGACCATCGGGGAGGTCGCTTGGGCGCACAGGTATTTCCCGTGAATATGAAACCTAATAAGAGCTTTCTTCCCTTTCAGGTCTCTTTTGGTGGTAGGTCTGCTACCGGCAATGCCTTCGTGGATTCAGGGTCTTCTGCTAATATTATGTCTGTGGAATTTGCTATGTCTCTAGCTATGCCATTGATTGAATTGCCTAAACCTGTCCCGGTAGTGGGTATCGACTCCACTCCTCTTGCTAATGGTTATTTTACGCATTATACCCCTGTTTTTGAACTCCTTGTTTGCTCCATGCATTTGGATCAGTGCTCTGTACTGGTGATGCAGGGATTATCGTCCGATTTGGTTTTAGGCCTATCCTGGTTGCAGATGCATAATCCCACGTTTAACTGGAATACTGGGGATCTTACCAAATGGGGTAATGAATGCATGACGTCATGTTTTTCTGTTTAATTTTATTTCTCTCCCTGAGGAGGTGAACACTCTACCTGAGTTTATTCAGGACTTCGCTGATGTTTTTTCTAAAAAGGCCTCCGAAGTGTTACCTCCTCATAGAGAGTACGATTGCGCAATCGATTTGGTACCAGGAGCTAAGCTCCCTAAGGGTATGATATTTAATTTGTCTTGTCCCGAACGTGAAGCCATGAGAGAGTATATCCAGGAATGCCTGGCCAAGGGTTACATTCGCCCCTCTACTTCTCCGGTAGGTGCTGGCTTCTTCGTAGGGAAGAAGGATGGTGGTCTTAGGCCGTGCATCGATTACCGAAACTTGAATAAGGTCACTGTAAGGAACCAGTATCCCCTTCCTTTGATTCCTGATCTGTTCAATCAGGTTCAGGGGGCCCAATGGTTCTCTAAGTTTGATCTATGGGGGGCTTATAACCTTATCCGCATCAAAGAGGGGGATGAGTGGAAGACTGCGTTTAACACACCCGAAGGTCATTTCGAATACCTCGTCATGCCCTTTGGGTTGTGTAATGCTCCCGCGGTCTTCCAGAATTTCATAAATTAGATTTTAAGAGACTACCTGGGGGTATTTCTTGTAGTGTACCTTGATGACATACTGGTGTTTTCCAAGGACTGGTCCTCCCACATTGAGCATGTCAGGAAGGTGCTCCAGGTCCTTCGGGAAAACAAACTGTTTGCTAAATCCGAAAAATGTGTGTTTTGGGTGCAAGAGATACCATTTTTGGGTCAAATCCTCACTCCTCATGAATTCCGCATGGACCCTGCCAAGGTTCAGGCTGTGGGTGAATGGGTCCAACCTGCCTCCCTGAAGGCGTTACGGTGCTTGCTGGGGTTTGCTAATTATTACAGGAGATTTATTGCTAACTTCTCGGTCATCGCTAAGCCTCTTACGGATCTCACTCGCAAAGGTGCTGATCTCCTCCACTGGCCTCCTGAGGCGGTCCAGGCTTTTGAGGTCTTTAAGAAGTGCTTTATCTCGGCCCCAGTGCTGATTCAGCCTAACCAAATGGAGCCGTTCATCGTGGAGGTTGACGCCTCCGAGGTGGGAGTGGGTGCTGTCTTGTCCCAGGGTACCAGGTCCCTCACCCATCTCCGTCCCTGTGCCTACTTCTCCAGGAAGTTCTCGCCCACTGAGAGTAACTATGACATTGGCAACCACGAACTCTTAGCCATTAAATCTGCCTCCATCTCAAGGCAAGTCGGTGGTGTGGGTTGTAGTAGACCGCTTCAGTAAGATGTGCCCCTCAAGAAACTACCCAATACTAAGACGTTAGCTACCTTGTTTGTCAAACACATCCTGCATCTCCATGGGGTTCCTGTCAATACTGTTTCTGACAGAGGGGTACAATTTGTTTCATTGTTTTGGAGAGCCTTCTGTAAGAAGTTGGAGATTGATCTGTCCTTCTCCTCGGCCTTCCATCCTGAAACTAATGGCCAAACTGAGAGGACTAATCAGTCTCTAGAACAATATTTAAGGTGTTTTATCTCTGACTGTCAATATGATTGGGTCTCCTTCATTTCCCTCGCTGAATTTTCCCTTAATAACCGTTTCAGTAACTCGTCAGGGGTCTCCCCCTTTTTCTGTAATTTTGGGTTTAATCCACGGTTCTCCTCCGTTTCACCTGGTGGTTCCAACAATCCCGAGGTAGATGTCGTTCATCAGGAACTGTGCACAGTCTGGGCCCAGGTTCAGAAGAACCTAGAGGCGTCCCAGAGCATACAAAAGACTCAGGCAGATAGAAGACGTTCTGCTAACCCCTTGTTTGTGGTCGGGGATCTGGTGTGGCTGTCTTCTAAAAATTTGTGCCTTAAAGTCCCATCCAAAAAATTAGCTCCCCGGTATATAGGGCCGTACAAGGTCATTGAAGTCCTTAACCCTGTCTCCTTCCGACTGGAGTTACCCCCGTCTTTTCGAATACACAACGTGTTTCATGACTCCCTCCTGAAACGCTGCTCCCCGTCCTTGGCTCCCTTGAGGAAACCTCCGGTCCCTGTTCTCACCCCTGAAGGGGTAGAATTCGAAGTGGCCAAGATTGTGGACAGCAGGATGGTCCAAGGCTCCCTCCAGTACCTGGTCCATTGCAGAGGATAAGGGCCTGAGGAGAGGACTTGGGTACCCGCCCGGGATGTTCACGCTGGGGTATTGCTCAAGAGGTTCCATCTTCGGTTCCCCAATAAGCCAGGTCCACCTAGAAAGGGTCCAGTGGCCCCTCATAAAAGAGGGGGTACTGTAAAGGATCTGCCAGACACAGCTTCTGTGTCGACGCCCATGGTTAGTAAGTCTGCACCTGCTCCTAAGTCTGATAGAGTGACTCCTTCGTCTACCACTCAGGCTGGGAGGCTGAGGAGTGGGAGAGCCTATCACAGCCTGGCCAGATGGAGCTAGCTCCCGCCCTCTGTCTATACCTTCATTTCCTGCTTCTCCTTTGCCTGTGATTCTGCTTGTTTCCTGGCTCTGCTGCTGCTGCTTGTACTATTTGTCCTCTGCTTCATATTGACCCTGGCTTTACTGACTACTCTCTTGCTCTGCGTTTGGTACCTCGTACACTCCTGGTTTGACTCGGCTCGTTCACTTCTCTTGTAGCTCACGGTGTTGCTGTGGGCATCTGCCCCTTTTCCCTTAGCTTCTTTGTACCCTTGTCTGTCTGTCTGTCGTGTACATAGTGAGCGTAGGGACCGTCGCCCAGTTGTACGCCGTCGCCTAGTACGGGCCGTTGCAAGTAGGCAGGGACTGAGTGGTGGGTAGATTAGGGCTCACCGGTCTGTCTCCCTATCCCGTCATTACAATCATAAAAAAAAACTATCGCTATTAGTAAAAAAAAAAATATTTTCTTTCACCGAAAATATTTGTCAGATTAGATTTTATGCGTGAGAGAATGGATATGCAAAATTAATGCCCCCTGCAGGTCCACTTACTACGGAGCCTAATGGTTCCATCAGGCCCTGCAAGAAACATTACAAATCTTTTATACGTCAGTATTTTGGTCCGTATTTCTAAGACAAAACCAGTAGTGGGCCCAAAACACTAAAGAGGTGAAAATCTTTCCATTATATATATTTTTTTATACTTTTGACTGTTCTGATTCACTCATAGTTTTGGCTTTCAAATAGTGATGCAAAATACCGACCATAATACTGCCGTGTGAAAGAGGCCTTTCACCAAGGGATGTTAAAAGTGTGTGAGATATATTGCTAATATATGTCCACGCTATACAGATTGTTGGGGTTCTAACAGATTGCACCCACACTTTATGAGGAAGGTCATAAGGAAGTGCTGTGATACTTTCATTAATTTGTCTTACACAACACTCTAGGCTACCCACCATGCAGAGAACTTCAGCAAAGCCCATTCATGTCACCCTAGAGCAGGGGTCTCAAGCACGCGGGCCGCATGCGGCCCCTGGGGCTGTCATCTGCGGCCCGCGGGACACAGAGCCGCTAGTATCGGCTCTGCTCCGAGACTCTGGAATTCCCTGACATCGCTGTCCACATACGGACAGTGTGTCTGGGGCTTCCCCAGAGCCGGAGTCCCGTGCAGAGCGCTAGTACAGCCTCTGCTTCGGGACTCTGTGGAATTCCCTGACATCGCTGCCCATATATGGACAGTGTGTCAGGGTCTTCCCCAGAGCGGAGTCCCGGGCAGAGCGCTAGTATCGGCTCTGCTCCGGGACTCTGTGGAATTCCCTGACATCGCTGTTCATATAAGGACAGTGTGTCAGTGTCTTCCCCAGAGCGGAGTCCCGGGCAGAGCGCTAGTACAGGCTCTGCTCCGGGACTCTGTGGAATTCCCTGACATCGCTGCCCACATATGAACAGCGATGTCTGGGAATTCCCCAGAGCCGGAGTCCCCGGCAGAGCGCTAGTACAGGCTCTGCTCCGGGACTCTATGGAATTCCCATATATGGACAGTGTGTCAGGGTCTTCCCCAGAGCGGAGTCCTGGGCAGAGTGCTATTATCGGCTCTGCTCCGGGACTCTGGGGAAGCCTCTGACATCGCTGTCCATACATCGACAATGATGTCAGGGGCTTCCCCAGAGCAGGAGTCCCAGTGATGTCAGGAGCACAGCTGGAGTCCCAGGAAGAGCCTACTAGCGCTCTGCTTGGGACTCCAGCTCTGGGGTTGCCCCTGACATCTCTGTCCATATATGGACAGTGATGTCAGGAGCAGAGCTGGAATCCCAGGCAGAGTGCCAGAAGCGGCTCTGCTCCGGGACTCCAGCTCTGGGCAAGCCCCTGACATCACTGTGGCAGCATCTGCGGAGGGCACTGTGGCAGCATCTACGGAGGGCACTGTGGCAGCATCTACGGAGGGCACTGTGGCAGCATCTACGGAGGGCACTGTGGCAGCATCTACAGAGGGCACTGTGGCAGTATCTAGGGGTGTGTTGCATTATCTACAGAGGGCACTGCGACAGCATCTACAGAGGGCACAGCGGCAGCATGCACCGAGGGCACAGCGGCAGCATGCACCGAGGGCACTGCGGCAGCATGCACCGAGGGCACTGCGGCAGCATCCACCGAGGGCACTGCGGCAGCATCCACAGAGGACACTGCGGCAGCATCCACCGAGGGCTCTGTGGCACTATCTAAAAAGGGGCTGCCCAATCTTGACGTGTGTCGGCCAAACGCTGCCAACTGAGGCGCCAGACTGCATTTAGCGACACTTAAACTGGAAAGCTGGAATTTTGTATTGTATCAAATTTGAAAGTAATGCGGCCCATCAACTTCCCATTTTTTCTATATGCGGCCCACTTACCCGGCCGAGTTTGAGACCCCTGCCCTAGAGTATTGATTACCGGGACAAATGCTGTAGAAATCTCCCTGATTCAGACGGCTGTAGTTCATTTCTTGCAACCATTTAACAGATGCTTAAATGCAATAAACAACAGTTGTCAGAACCCGGACAAATTTAATATGCCCCTTCAGCCCTTACGGTTCTAAAATAAGTATAATGACCAAAACAGCATCATAAGCATCTCTGATGCTGTCAATTTGGGTCATTAGACTTAAATAGACACTAACTTTTCATACTAAGTTATTATAATCTAATAGTATACAGTACCTAATATATATCAACTTTGTAATTTACGTACTGTTAAAAGTTTATTGTTTTTGCCTTGCAAATTATGTGTGAAGTTACTGCCACTAGGTCTCTCCCTTCCTGTAATCTGCTGTCCACCCCTTATTCTCAATCAAAATGTGTCCCTAGTTACAGAGCAGAGGAGATGGACAACAGAAAGTGGGGATATGTCTCTGTACTGCCTGCCCATAAAAGTATATGGAGAGGGGATGGGGGAGCAGGAGCAGAGTGAGAAAGACAGAGACATGTTGCTCTTAGAAGTCTATGGGGAGGGCAAGGCAGGAGCAGCGTGAGAATGACCAACAAATGTGCTGCAGCTTTGTGGTAAGTGTTACTGTCCCACCCCAGTGCTGAATGCTCAGCTACACTGCTCGTTATTGCTGTATAATTTCAAGTGAATGGAAGAATACTGTGAACTGCCACTACAAGCATAACGGCGATCCACAGCAGGAGGAAGGAATGAAATGCACAGCTGATCCTTCAAAGCAGCTGGGGGTGCCGGGAGTCCGACCCCCGCCGATCAGATATTGATGGCCTATCCTAAGAATATGCCATCAATTTTTTATGAATGGAGAGTACAATGTGACCGGGGTTACCAGCGGTCACACTAAAAGTAGGTCACTGACCTGTTCTTAACCCCTTAAGGACGCAGCATTGTTTTGGCCTTAAGGCTCAGAGTCCATTTTTCAAATCTGACATATTTCACTTTATGTGGTAATAACGTCGGAATGCTTAAACCTATCCAAGCGATTCTGAGATTTTCTCGTGACACATTGGGCTTTATGTTAGTGGTAAAATTTGGACGATATATTCAGTGTTTATTGGTGAAAAATTGCAAAATTTAGAGAAAATGTATAAAAAATAGTATTTTTCAGAATTTAAATGCATCTGCTTGTAAAATAGTTACTAGTTCACATTTCCCATATGTCTACTTTAGATTGGCATTGTTTTTTGAACATTCTTTTATTTTTCTTGGACGTTACAAGGCTTAGAACATAAACAGCAATTTCTCATATTTTTAAGAAAATTTCAAAAGCCTATTTTTTAAGGTACCTGTTGAGTTCAGAAGTGGCTTTGAGGGGCCTATGTATTAGAAAACCCCATAAAACACCCCATTTTGAAAACTAGACCCCTCAAAGTATTCAAAACAGCATTTAGAAAGTTTATTTAACCCTTTAGGCATTTCACAGAAATTAAAGCAAAGTAGAGGTTAAATTTGCAAATTTAATTTTTCTTGCTGAATTTCAATTGTAACACAGAAGGTTTTACCAGAGAAAGACTACTAAATATGTATTGCCCAGATTCTGCAGTTTTTAGAAATATCCCACATGTGTCTCTAGTGCGCTCGTGGACTAAAACACAAGCCCCAGAAGCAAAGAAGGACCTAGTACATTTTGAAGCCTCTTTTTTTTATTAGAATATATTTTAGGCAGCATGCCAGGTTTGAAGAGGTGTTGAGGTGCCAAAACAGTATGAATCCCACAAAAGTGACCCCATTTCGGAAACTACACCCCTCAAGGAAATAATTCATGGTTGTTGTTACCATTTTGACCCCATAGTTTTTACACAGCACGTATTTGAATTGGGCTGTGAAATTAAAAAAATGACATTATTTCCAATAAGATGTCATTTTTGATAAAAATGTCTTATTTTCACAGGGAACAAAATACCCCATTTTGTAGCCCAATTTCTCCTGAGTGCAGCAATACCCCATTAGTGGCGATAAACTGCCGTTTGGGCCCATGGGTGGCCTCAGAAGGGAAGGAGTGCTGTGTGTTATTTGGAGTTCAGATTTTGCTGTATTGGTTTTCGTGTGCCATGTCGCATTTGCAGAGCCCCAGAGGTATCAAAGCAATGGAAACCCACCAGAAGTGACCCCATTTTAGAAACTACACCCCTCAAGGAATTCATTTATGGTTGTTGTTACCATTTTGACTGCACAGTTTTTTCACAGTACCTATTTGAATTGGGCTGTGAAATTAAAAAAATTTCATTTTTTCCAATAGGATGTAGTTTTAGCTCAAAATTTCTTATTTTCACAAGAAATAAAATTTGTCCTGAGTTCGGCAATGCTCAATTTGTGGTGATAAACTGAGGTTTGGGCCCATGGGAGGGCTCAGAAGGAAAGGACCACCATTTGGCCTACTGGGGATTTTCTGGTGCGAAGTCATGTATGCAGAAGCCCCTGAGGTACCAGTACAGTTGAAACCTCTGAGAAGTGACCCCGTTTTAAAAACTACACCCCTTAAGGCATTCATCTAGAGGTGTAGTGAGCATTTTTACCGGAACATACACCCCATAAACTGTAATGTGGGTTCTCACGGGTATGGCAATACCCTCAATGTGGCTGTTATCAGCTGCCTGGGCACACGGCAGGGCTCAGAAGGGAAAGATGAGGGGGATAAGATGTGCGGAGTGCATCAGGGTAAGTAAAACTGGGGTAGATTAAAAATCAAGGGATGTATGATACATTTTGAAGCACTCTTTCATACGGAGCCTTAGTTTTTCGGGACACGTGTCACATTGATATATTGTGTCCTCCCTTATCCCCCTCTTATAGCAGACTTTGTACCTCTTTTGACTTTTTCCTTTCTTGCCAGTTTGGGGAACTTCTCCTGGAAAGTGTTGCCGCCCTGGTACGATGCGTGTGGCCCCGCTTCCAGAAATACTGGGTGCCCCCCCTTCTTGGTCCCTAAAAATTTGTTTCTTGATAACCACCTCTTGAAATTCCAGAAAAGTTCCCGTCTGGCCTGCACATCGACGTAGAACGTACACATTGTACAATGCCATCTGTATGATGTGCACGGCCAGCTTCTTATACCACACCGCATGGCGCTGTAGGGCTTCAGGACTTGATCTGACAAGTCTACCCCTCCCATGTACCTATTGTAGTGCAGAATGCAGTCTGGTTTGGGGGTCTCTGTACTGGTACCTCGTACAGGTACATGGGTACTGGTGTGACATCTCTCTTGTCCTTGTACTTGACACACAATATGTTGCTGCTAGATTGTGCCCTGCTCTCACCCCTTCTGAGTGTTTGCCCTGCAGAGTCTTAGGGAGGCCTCTCAGATTTCTTCTAGCAGTGCCGCATGCCGCAGGACTTCTGGAAGCGAGGCACTTGAAGAGCGGGACGCTGGTATAAAAATTATCCAGGTAGAGTTGGTAACCCTGGTCCAGCAGTGGGTGCACCAAATCCCACACAATTTTTGCATTAACTCCCAGTAAGGGGGGGGGGGGCATTCTGGGGGCTGAGCACTGGTGTCCTTCCTTTCATATATCCTAAATTTGTAGGTATACCCTGATGCACTCTCACACAGCTTATACATCTTCATGCCATACCTTGCCCTCCTACCCGGCAGGTACTGGCGGAATTGAAGCCTCCCTTTAAAATGTACCAAGGACTCCTCAATAGAAATACACGTCTCGGTGGTGTATGCTTGGGAAAACCAGGCACTGAAACGGTCTAATTGGGGTCTCCGTTTATACAAACGGTCAAAACTGGGGTCGTCTTGGAGTAGGCAATGCTCATTAGGAGAAGCGAAGTATTGCCTCGATTTTATTTTTTTTTAGGTTCCAGTTCAGTTCTGAAGTTGCTTTGAGGGTGCCTATATATTAGGCACCCCTATGAAACACCCCATCTTAGAAACTAGACCCCTCAAAGTATTCACAACAGCATTTAGAAAGTTTATAAACCCTCTAGGTGTTTCACAGGAATTTAGAGCAAAGTAGAGGTGAAATTTACATATTTATTTTTGCCAGAAAATCCTTTTCATACCATTTTTTTCTATAACACAAAAGGTTTTACCAGAGAAACGCAACTTAATACTTATTGCCCAGATTCTGCAGTTTTGAGAAATATCCCACATGTGGCCCTAGTGCGGTAATGGACCGAAGCACCGGCCTCCGAATCAAAGGAGCACCTAGTGGATTTTGAGGCCTCCTTTTTATTAGGTACCATGTCCGGTTTGAAGAGTTCTTGTGGTGCCAAAACAGTGGAAACCCCCAAAAAGTGACCCAATTTTGGAAACTAGACCCCTTGAGGAATTCATTGTAGTTTTCTTGGGGTGCATGCGGCTTTTTGGTCAGTTTTTATTCTATTTTTAGGTGGCGTGGTGACTACAAAACAGCAATTCTACTATTGTTTTTATATTAAATTTTTTTTACAGTGTTCACCGTGCGCTATAAATGACATATTCACTTTATTCTGCATGGCGATACGATTACGGCGATACCTTATGTCTATAGTTTTTTTTATGTCTTATGGCGTTTGCACAATAAAATACGTTTTGTAAAAAATCCTTCACTTTTTGTGTTACCTTATTCTAAGAGCCAGAACTTTTTTATTTTTCCATCAATAAAGCCGTGCGAGGACTTATTTTTTGCGTAACGAACTGTAGTTTCCATCAGTACCATTTTTAGGTACATGCGACTTTTTTATCTCTTTTTATTCCATTTTTTGGGAGGTGAAGTGACCAAACAATTGTGATTGTGGTACGGTTTATTATTATTATTATTTTTACGGCGTTCACCGTGTGGGATAAATAACGAAATAATTTTGTAGTTCAGGCCGTTACGGACGCGGCGATACCAATTATGTATAGTTTATTTGTTTATTTATCTATTTTTATTAATAATAAAGGACTGATAAGGGAAAAAGGGGGATTTTTACTTTTATTACTTTTAAAACTTTTATTTTCTTATTTTTGCACATCTTTTTTTTCTTTATTACTTTGTCCCACTAGGGGACTTGAGGGCAGGAGGCCCTGTTCGCTATTCTAATACATGCGTAGTGCAGTGTATTAGAGCTGTCAGCTACTCACTGACAGCAAGCATAGTGGGTCCTGACTTTGTCAGGACACACTAGGCTTCCGTCGATGGCATAGCCGGATGCCATTGTTTGGTGTCCAGTTGCCATAGTCACCATCGACGGCCGCTATCGTGTAGCAGGCCGGCGATGGTAGCTTAACCCCTAAAAAGCCGCAATCTCTATTGAACGCGGCTTTTAAGGGGTTAATCAGCGGGGACACAGCGGTCGGTACCCGCTGTAGGCGCTGCGGCAGCCGCTGTACGAGACAGCAGCTGTCACAGCTCATGTATGTGTCGGGAGGACGGCCGAAACGGCCGTTACTCCCGAGACGTACTATTAGGTCATGGAGCGCGAACGCTATGGTTACCATGACCTAATAGTATGTCCAGGAGCGGAAAGGGGTTAATGTGACTGCTAATAACCCACGGTCACATAGCTAATGCAGGGACTCTGTCACTTTAGGATGTCCTGCATTTGCTTTTTTTGTGGTAATAGTAGTAGTGTTGTTGTAGTAGAATTGTTATCTTAGTCGTAGTACTGTTGTAGTAGTAGTGTTGTTGTTCTAGTAGTAGTAATAGTAGTAGCAGTAGTAGTAGTAGTGATATTGTAGTAATAGTATTAGTAGTGATGATGGTGTAGTTGTAGTAGTAGTGATATTGTAGTAGTAGTAATGTTGTAGTGTTGTTGTAGTAGTAGTGGTGGTGTTGTTGTAGTAGTAGTAGTAGTTGTAGTAGTAGTAGTGGTAGTAGTTGTAGTAGTGAAAGTGGTGTTGTCGTAGTAGTAGTAGTGTTGTTGTTGTTGTTGCAGTTGTAGTAGTAGTAGCAGCAGCAGTAGTAGTAGTAGTAGTAGTGGTGGTGTTGTTGTTTTAGTAGTAGTAGTAGTAGTAGTAGTAGTGTTGTAGTTGTGAAAGTGGTGTTGTAGTAGTAGTGTTGTTGTTGCAGTGGTAGTGTTGTAGTAGTAGTAGTGGTGTTGTTGTTGTTGTTGTAGTAGTAGTAGTAGTAGTAGTAGTAGTAGTAGTAGTAGTAGTAGTAGTAGTAGTAGTGTTGTAGTAGTGAAAGTGGTGTTGTAGTAGTGTTGTTGTTGCAGCAGTGGTAGTGTTGTAGCAGTAGTAGTAGTAGTAGTAGCAGCAGCAGCAGCAGTAGTAGTAGTAGCAGCAGCAGCAGCAATAGTAGTAGTAGCAGCAGCAGCAGCAGCAATAGTAGTAGCAGCAGCAGCAATAGTAGTAGTAGTAGCAGTAGCAGCAGCAGCAGCAGCAGCAGCAGTAGTAGTAGTAGTAGTAGTAGTAGTAGTAGTAGCAGTAGCAGCAATAGTAGTAGTAGTAGCAGTAGCAGCAGCAGCAGCAGCAATAGTAGTAGTAGTAGTAGTAGTAGTAGTAGTAGTAGTAGCAGTAGCAGCAATAGTAGTAGTAGTAGTAGCAGCAGCAGCAGCAATAGTAGTAGTAGTAGTAGTAGTGGTAGTAGTAGTAGTAGTAGTAGCAGTAGCAGTAGTAGTAGTAGTAGTAGTAGTAGTAGTAGTAGTAGTAGTAGTAGTAGTAGTAGTAGTAGTAGTAGTAGTAGTAGTAGCAGCAGCAGCAGCAGCAGTAGTAGTAGGTAGTAGTAGTGTGGTGTGGTCCCAAGCCGCCCTGACACTGTCCGTAGCTGACTGGACAGTGTCAGAGCGAAGACCTCACGCCCCGTTGCCATATCAGTTAGATAGAAACGCCCCATTGACAGTTCAGGGGCTTATTTACATATCGGGCGCCAAATATTACGGCACCGATATGTAAATAACGGAGGAAGATAGGAAGAAAATGTAAGGTGAGACAGTGTTTGTGAAGCCCTGCTTATTACATGCTGCACTCAGCTGCACGTGTATGGGCAGATGAAAGGTTCTCTTTAAGTCACTGGTTCTGCAGTGACACCTAGTGGCTGTTAATAACATGGCAGGCATACACTAGATAACACGTAAGTGCAGATAAAACAGGAGCAGTCATCACTCCACACAAGAGGAAATACAGACTGAAAGTACCAACAAACATGACAGATGCACATGGAAGACAGTTCAATTTAAACAGGGCGGTATCACCCCCTTACAGGTGTGAACAGTGCACGGCAGTGGTGATGCAGTCCATAGCTCTCAAGATGGTGTCGGTCACATGATTTACCCGCATGACTGACTACCTGGCAGCCTGCTCTTTTGCGCCAGCGCTGAATGTGTCAAGCACATTCGCATATACAGGAAACAAAATCTCCTGTATCTGCGCATGCCCATGCATGCTCCAAGTCCCCCACAAAGTAATTTAGTTAACCCATAGCTCCCAACCGTCCCGGATCCGGCAGGAAAGTACCGGTTTTTCACAGCTGTCCCACTGTCCCGGGCGGTCTGAGCAATGTCCCTCCCTGCCCCGGACCCTCCCTGTTGCCAGCCACACCCCCCTGTAACAACTCTGCCTGCGTAGCAGTCTGCCTGGAGCGAGGATGCAGGGTGTAGCAGACATACCGGAGCGGAGCACTGCAGAGGAAAAGAAGCCACAGGACAGTGGTGATTACACAGTTTAAACAATTGAGTGCCTGGGAACACTAGCGTTTCTAAAATCATAAACTAAATTACATTATTTTATGATTTTAGAAACTCTTGTGTCTCCAGGCTAATTCTTTTTGCGTCTGCCGCCCCCCCTCGCGACCCATCCTCCCATATATGGACAGTACCGTTAAGGGCTTCCCCGAGCACAGCGCTTAAAGTAGCGCTGTGTCCGGGGAGTCTTTGGCGAGCGGAGGAGTGCTCTCCGCTCTGAACTAATTCTGAAGCAGGGAGCTGATAGTTCCCTGCTTTAGAATTAGTGGCTACTCCTTGAGCGGAATCCCCGTTGACGATGATCTGGCCGGGGATTCTGCTCCTAGAGGAAACCCCTGAGGTCACTGTCCATACAGTGGATATAAAAAGTCTACACACCCCTGTTAAAATGCTAGTTTTTGTCATGTTACAAAGATAGTACAAGATGGATAATTTCAGAACTTTTTCCATCTTTAATGTGACCCATAATCTATACAATTCCATTGAAAAACAAAATGAAATCATTTAGAGGGGAAACATAAAAATAAAAAACAAAAATAATGTGGTTGCATAAGTGTGAACACCCTTTTATAATTGGGGATGTGGTTGTGTTCAGAATTAGCCAATCACATTCAAACTCATGTTAAGTAGTAGTCAGTAAACAGCTGCCATTATCTAAAGTGATTCTGAGTTACCCCGTATAAAGTTCAGCTGTTCTATTAGCATTTCCCTGACATTTTCTTTGTTGCATGTGACAGCAAAAGCCATGGTCCGTAAAGAGCTTACAACACATTAAAGGGATCTGATTGTTGAAAGGCATCAGTCAAGCGAAGGGTACCAAAGAATTTCCAAGGCATTAGATCTACCATGGAACACAATGAAGACGGTCATCAGGAAGTGGATAACAATTGGCACAACAGTGACATTACCAAGAGCTGGACGTCCCTCAAAACTTGATGAAAAGACAAGACGAAAATTGGTCTGGAAGGCTACCAAGAGGTCTACAGCAACATTAAAGGAGCTGTAGGACTTTCTGGCAGGTACTGGTTGTGTAGTGCATGTGACAACAATCACCTGTATTCTTCATATGTCTGGGCTGAGGAGTAGGGTGGCAATGTGGCCTTTTCTAACAAAGAAAAGCATCCAAGCCCGGCTATGGTTTGCAAAGACCTACATCAAGTCTGCCAAAAGCATGTGGGAAAACGTGCTATGGTCTGATGAGACCAAGGTTGAAATTTTGGGCCATAATTCCAAAAGCTATGTTTGTCGCAAAGCCAACACTGCACATCATGAAAAGAACACCATACCCACAGTGCAGCATGGTGGAGGCAGCATTATGCTTTGGGGCTGTTTTACTGCAGCTGGAACTGGGGCTTTGGTCAAGGTGAATGGAATTATGAACAGTTCCAAATATCAATCAACATTGGCACAAAACCTGCAGCCTCTGCTAAAAAGCTGAAGATAAAGAGGAATTTCACCTTTCAGCACAACAACCACCCAAAGCATACCCCCAAATCAACAAAAGAATGGCTTCACCAGAAGAAGATCAAAGTTTTGGAATGGCCCAGCCAGAGCCCAGACCTGAATCCCATTCAAAATCTGTGAGGTGACCTGAAGGTGGCTGTACACAGGAGATGCCTGCAATTTGACACACTTGGAGCTCTTTTACAAAGAACAGTGGGCAACAATTGCCAAGTCAAGATGTGCCATGCTGATAGACTTCTACCCAAAATGACTGAATGCTGTAATAAAGTCCAAGGGTAATTCAATAAAGTATTAGTTTAAGGGTGTGCATATTTATGCAACCACATTATTTTTGTTTTTTATTTTTATTTTTCCACCCTAAAAGATTTCAGGTTTTTTTTCAATTAAATTGTAGAGATTATAGGTGACATTAAAGGTGGAAAAAGTTCTGAAATTATTCATCTAGTACTGACTTTGTAACATGACAAAAACCTGGCATTTTAACAGGGGTGTGCAGACTTTTTTATCCACTGTATATGGACATTGACGTCAGTGGCTCCTCCTGGAGTGGAGATCCCGGCCAGAGTCGGCACTATGGACCGTGACATTAGGGCTTCCCTCTAGGAATCCCTGGCCTATGCTCTGGCTGGAGATTCCGCTTCTAGAGGGAGTTCCAATGACAGGGCGGGGGTAGCGCTATCTACAGGGGGGTGGCACTATCAACATGGAAACTGTGGCACTAAATATGGGCACTATCTACATGGGCACTGTGGCAATATCGAGAGGGCATTGGCACTATATATGGCACTGGCTCTAGGGGCAGCTTTGGGGGTATTAGAGTGTTTAAGGGCAGCTAGGGGGGCATTATACTGTATGGGGCAGCCATGGGAGCATTATGCTGTAGGGGGCTTTAAGCTACACGGGGCAGCTATGGGCTTTATACTGTATGGGGCAGTCATGGGGCATTATACTGTATGGAGCAGCTATAGGGGCATTATGCTGTATGGGGCAGCTATGGGGCATTATGCTGTATAGGGGAATTTGTGTTGGCCTCATACTGTATAGGGGCATTATACTGTATGGTGGCAGCAAGAGGGCAATATACTGTGGCACTACCTACATGGGCACTGTGTCACTATCTACAAGGGCACTAGCTCTAGGGGCAGCTTTGGGGGTATTATACTATATAAGGGCAGCTAGGGGGCATTATACTGTATAGAGGCAGCTATGGGGGCATTATGCTGTATGGGGGAAACTATGGGGGCATTATGCTGCATGGGGGAATTTGTTTGGGCATTGTACTGCATGGGGCATCTGTATGGGCATTATACTGTATGGTGGCAGCTAGAGGGCATTATACTGTGTAGGGGCACCTATTTGGTATTATATTGTGTGGGTGGCACTATGGGAGCATGATACTGTGTGGGCTGAATGGGGTGTGTATGAGCGGGGATTGGGTGGGATTAGAGGCATGGCTTGAAAGAAAAAAAATTGTCCCTCTTTGTGATACTTGAAAGTTGGGAGGTATTGTTAACCCCTTAATGACTGCTCATACGCATTTTTACTGCAGTCAATAAGGGTACTTATGCTACAACGCCATGAAAAGACAGTGCTGTGAAATAACCCCGGCATGGGAGTCCTGTGCCAGGTAGAGCGGGTGTCGGGCTGTTTAATGACAGAGGCGTCCATAACGACACAAACTATAAAACCATTACGTTATTTTATCCGCACGTTAATCACCGTAAAAATGTAAACAAAAAACAATGCCAGAATTGCTGTTTTCTGTTCACCCAGCCTTCGAAACAATGCGATTAAAAAGTGTTCCGCAAAATATAAGCCCTCAGACAGCTACATTGGCGAAAAAATAAAAATGTTATGGCTTTTAGAATGTGGCGACGTTGAAATAAAAAGTGATCAAAAACTTGAATGTACGCCAAAAGGGTACCAATAATAACTATATCTTGCCCTGCAAATAACAATAACCTCACACAACTCCGTCAACTGAAAATGAAAATGTTATGACTCTCAGAGCGCAATGATGCTGAATAATGGCCTAGACTAATTTATACATCCAGCAGTTTTTTTTCCTAAACCCGAAGTCATCATTTGCTAGACTTACTAGTGGACTCTGTAGATGCAACAGAGATTGTGATGTTTTTGGGCCTTGTGCTGCATATAGGGCCAGTGAAACCAAAGATTAACCATACCTCCCAACTTTCAAAAAGGGACAACTTATGTGGCCATTTTTTTTCGATTTAAGCCACACCTTTAATTTCGGCCAATCCCCGCTCATACACACCCGGTACAGTCCACACAGTATCATGCTCCCATAGTACCTCTCACACAGTATAATGCCAAATAGCTTCCCCCACACAGTACAGTGCCCTCTAGCTGCCACCATACAGTATAATACCCCCATAGCTGCCACCATTCACTATAATGCCCCCACAGATGCACCTATACAGTATAAAGCCAACTCAGATGCCCCTATACAGTATAATGCCCACACAGATGCCCTGATGCAATATAATGGCCAAATAAATTCCTCCATATAGCATAATGCCCTCTAGCTGCTATCATACTGTATAATGCCCCATAGCTGCCACCATACAGTATAATGCCCACACATATGCCCCCATGCAGTATAATGCACAAACAATTTACCCCGTACAGCATAATACCCCGTAGCTGCCCCCATACAGCATAATTGCCCCCATAGCTGACTCATACAGTATAATGCCCCCATAGCTGCCCCCATACAGAATATTGCCCCATAGCTGCCCCATACAGCATAATGCCCCCATAGCTGCCCTTATACAGTATAATGCCCCCACAGCTGCCCGATACAATATAATGCCCTATAGCTGCCCCATACAGTATAATGATACCTTAGCTGCTCCCATACAGTATAAGGTGCCTGTACCCACGTAGATAGTGCCACAGTGCCCATGTAGATAGCACCACAGTGTCCTCTGTAGATAGTGCCCCTATATAGTGCCACAGTGCCCATGTAGATAGTGCCACAACCCCCTGTAGGTAGTGCCATTGGGGCTCCATCTAGGAGCGGAATCCACAGCCAGAGCATCGACCACACTGTGGCCGTGGATTCCACTCCAGGAGGAGCCCCTGATGACACTGTCCATATACGGACAGTGACGACAGGGGTTTCCTCTAGGAGCGGAATCCTCGGCCAGAGCATCGGCAATGCTCTGGCAGGAGATTCCACTCCATGAGTAGCCCCTGACGTCACTGTCCGTATATGGACAGTAACGTCAGGGGTTCCCTCTACGAGCGGAATCCCTGGTCCGAGCATTGGCAATGCTCTGGCAGGGGATTCCACTCCTGGAGGAGCTGCTGACGTCACTGTCCATAAATGGACAGTGACGGCAAGGGCTTCCCCAGGCTCAGCGCTTAAAGTAGCAATGTGCCTGGGGAGTCCTCGACGAGTGGAGGAGCTCCCTCTGCTCCTCGGCCCTGTACTAATGCTGAAGCAGGGAGCTGACTGTTCCATGCTTCAGCATTGGGTTGAACTGTATCTGCGTCCTGGGGACGCAGATACAGTTGACCTTGGGACATACCAATGGCTGCCGGGACAGCGGGACACCGCCTGGAATCCAGGACTGCCCGCTGAAACCGGGACGGTTGGTAGGTATGGATTAAGCAATACTGGAATGTGGATATTTTGTACAATACCCCGATTTACAATATAGCAATGTCCCATGGTAAAAAAGCAGACCGTGCACATTGTACAGATGGCATTGTATAATGCTCACGTGCAATCCAAATGTGCAGGCCAGATGAGAACATTCCTTCAGTTTCAAGAGGTGGTTATCAAGATCCTAATATTTGGGAACAGGGGAAAGTCCAAGCACATCTGTCTCAAAATATCATCATCTCCGCTGGAAGCTAGGGCGCCTGCATTGTACCAGGGCAACACTTTCCCATCTAAGTTCCCCAAGCTGCAAACAAGAGAAGGACCTAAAAAAAGGTGCAGAATATTGATAACATTTATTAGTGGGATACCTGACCTAAAAAACCTGACCTGTGCGGAAAAGATTCCTTCAAAGCATAGCACACATCCATGGATTCATTATTTTATTATTTATTTACCTTATTATTACACCACCTTATTATGCCCTGATGTACCCCGCCCAGCTTACATATGCCCCATATTATAAATTGTAGTTTGACCACATATAGGATATTACCATACTTGGGAGACCCCGTTAAACAACAAGGAGAGTACCCAGGTATCTGGTGGGCTGAGGTACACACAAAAACACATCAATATCGGCAAAGGCAAAAAGATTAGCCCTTGTTTCCCAGACACGTATTGAATGCTTACCAGTATTGTGACGTGTAACTTATTTATGAATAACTATAAGTATACAAATGAAGATTAAAAACACAATGTGAACTGGAAAGTCTCCATGAAATGATACTAATGATATTCCGTCGTCAGTACCGTCTAAGTGCAAAGTCAAGCCACCCTCTCTGGTGGCCGCACTACCTATATAAAACAACTAAGATTCCCGGCTGCAGTACGCTTGAGTAGGGACTTAGAATTATCAGAACATATTGATTTTAAAATTGAAAAAGCCCCCCCCCCCTGCGAATCTTAGTTGTTTTATGGTAGAAGAAGACATATGGTAAACCTTATTGATTTAATAATTTGTGTGCTGTCATTATCCATTTTAGAAGCAGAGATTTTCAAATTTAGAAAAATGCACATTTTTCCAAATTTTCTTATACATTTAGGATATGTTTTTTTTTATAAATAAAGAGTAAACATATCAACCAAAATTTACCACTAACATAAAATACAATGTGTAACAAAAAAACAATCTCAGAACTTGGATAAGTAAAAGCATTCCATTGGTTTTCCCATCTTGGACATTAATGGCATATCCACAGCATATGCCATAAATGTCCGATAGATGCGGGTCCCACATCGAAGAGCCGCACCTATCTCTAGAACAAGGCCCTCTGAACCCCGTTCTACCTTGCTCGGCTCCCTCTGCTTCCCAGCCACTTCCTGATGAGGTGGTCAGGAGTTACAGAAACAGCCTAGCTCGCTGAGTTACCGTAACTCCTATAGAAGTGAATGGAAAAAGCAGAGCACAGCGAACTACACTGTTTCAGTTGCTCGCAAGTTGGGAGTTACGGAAACAGCGTAGCTTGGCTGTTTTCGTAACTCCTGTTAGAAGGGGTTTTCCCATAAACAACATTAATCACCTATCCACATATTCATAGGGGGCTGTGTGGCTCTATCTACAGGGGGTCTCTGTGGCTCTATCTACAGAGGGCTGTGTGGCACTATCTACAGGGGGCTGTGTGGCTCTATCTACAGGGGGCTGTGTGGCACTATCTACAGGGGGCTGTGTGGCACTATTTACAGGGGGCTGTGTGGCACTATCTACAAGGGGGCTGTGTGGCACTATCTACAAGGGGGCTGTGTGACACTATCTACAAGGGGACTGTGTGGCACTATTTATAGGGGGCTTTGTGGCACTATCTACAGGGGGTTGTCTGGCATCATCTACAGGGGTGTCTGTGTGGCTCTATCTACAGCGGGCTGTGTGGCACTATCTACATGGGGCTGTGTGGCACTATCTACAGGGGCTGTGGGGCACTATCTACAGGGGGCAGTGTGGCACTATCTACAAGGGGGCTGTGTGGCACTATTTATAGGGGGCTTTGTGGCACTATCTACAGGGGGTTGTCTGGCATCATCTACAGGGGTGTCTGTGTGGCTCTATCTACAGGGGGCTGTGTGGAACTATCTACAGAGGGCACTGTGGCACTATATACAGGGTGCATTGTGGAATTATCTACAGGAAGCAGTGCATGGCAATATCTACAGGGAGCAGTGTGTGGCGCTATCTACAGGGGGGCCATGTGGCATTATCTACAGGGAGCAGTGCATGGCACTATCTACTGGTGGGCACTGTGGAGCACCATCTACAAGGGGCACTGAATGTGGCACTATCTACTCTAGTTTTTACACTACCAGTAGTAGTCAGCACATGTCGGCTAGCCCTAGTGATAAAGTGAGACATAACTTGCTGTAAAAAAACAGAAAACCAGAGACAGATACCATAGTAGTTGTCAGCCAAACTAGTGCAGAAATTTTTGTTCGTTTAATTGTATGCAGAAATTCTGGAAAGCCACGTCCCCGCCAGATAAACCCTGCCCCCGTAAGAAACACCCACCAAAGACAACACACCCTAAGTGTCCCTGGAAAAAAAAATTAAATGTTGGCAACTGTAACACAGCTCTCCTCCCCTCCTGCCTGCAACTATTACCAGGCAGCTGATGAAGATTTCTTCACCGAGCTCAGGACAGGTAAGAGGGAACTGTAATGTTATGTGTGGGGGAGGGGATTCTGTGCAAAACGTTTTTGTGGGGGAGGGGGGACTTAACTGTAAATATTATGTGTGGGAAGTGGATTCTGTGTAAAACGTTTTTTTGTGGGGGAGGGTGGACTTTACTGTAAATATTATGTGTGGGGGGAGGGGATTCTGTGTAAAACGTTTTTGCGGGAGAGGGGTGACTTGGCTATGAATGTTGTGTGGGGGAGTGAAAAACAGTCTGAGTGTCGGCCGCATTTCCCGGCCCGACTGCGGTGCAGGTGAACGGGACTCCTGGCATCATAAACATTTATGATGCTAGGAGTATCTGCCTCCTGCTGTTCTGTACTGTATCATTTTGTTCAGTACGGAACAGCAGTTCCGTGGGGAGGCAGAGAATCCTAGCATCATAAAATGTCTATGATGCCAGGAGTCCCGTTCACCTGTACCATGGTTGGGCCGGAAATGCGGCCGACACTTGGACCGTTTTTCGAAAGCCAATCGAATTCTTTCCTGACACGTGTGTGTTTGACGTCACACACTGTGTACCTATGCTGGATCTAACTCTAGGCTGTAATGAGTTCAGTCTAACCTGCACCACACCTGAACGTGAGAAGGCACAAAAGGAGACAGATCTGGACAGAGCCGTAAAGGCTATAAGAAATACTATGGAGGACGGAGGCTTGCCCGGACCTTATGCTAACTGGATCCCGTCCTAAAATCCCGTTGGAACCTAGACTACACTTGTAACATAAAGGTACCGGTGAATTAATATCTAGCCAAGAGTTTGAAATCATTCTCTCTAAGCATACTTGGGGAGTGTCTTATACGTCTCTCCCGCAAACACATGAAGAGAACTGGACGTTGCTAAATCTCACAAAAAGATCGATTGGTTCTTTTCTTGGCACATACCTTCACTACCTGGCCATCTTCAGCTTCATATGGATGATATATGGATGACTGTTCCCCCAAGTCAAATACGGTTTAAAGAATTGCTTGGATTCATGCATCTATTGCTCGGTATATCGGAATAGCGCCCGTACGATGTTAATGATATGTTATCATGTTTTCACTGTATTTTCATATTTATTGATTAATGTTTCATATTTTAATAATTAAATAATTTTGTATCTTGTTAAATAATTTTGTACCTTGCACTTATTTCTTACCCAAAGTGTGCTGGTTTTGTTCAATATTTTTTTTTTTTTCATGTTTGCTATATTATTATATTGGACGGCACCGTGCATTAATTCATTGCATTTTTTGGGTTATACAAATAGGATATTCTTTCTTCTTTTGTTCTATCCTCAGAATAGGCCATCAATAGCTGATGGGTCGTGGTCCGACTCCCGGGACCCCCAACGATCTGCTGTTTTGAAGAGAGTGCAGCGCTCGTGTGAGCGCTGCTTCCCCTTCATTTCTAATTTCTTACTATGAATCGTCGTTACGCATTTAGTGGCGATTCACAGGCATTACAACTTTTTCTCCAATTGAAGTGAATCGTAGGAAAAGGCTGCAATAGCTGTGAATCGACGCTGCGTGTCGACGACTGACAGTGAGCAAGAAGAAATGAAGGGGGAGCGCTGCACCCCTTTTTAAACAGCTGATCGGCGGGGGTCCCGGTAGTCAGCTATTGACGGCCTATCCTGAGGATAGGCCATCAATTTTTACTGGCTGGAAAACACCTTTAAACGAATGCTGATCCTAAGTGTCTCTAGCAAGCAGGAAACAGCTAATATTGATCACATCTAAGTTCATGAACTTAGATGTGATCGATAATAACATAATTCTTTCCAATCATTTACCTGTGTAATCATCGCAACAATCAGCCCATGAATGAGCAAGCGCTCGTTCATCGGCTAATCGACTTGTTTATGCAGTTAATAAAATGGTCGCTAGTCGGCAGCACATCTCTCTGTGTAAACAGGGAGTTGTGCTGCCGACATGATGGAAATGTATGGGGACGAGCTATCGTAGTAATGAGCTCTCTCCCCCATACATAACCAATCATAGCTCGTGAAAGTTACTAAAAAGCGCAGTTTGACGAGCTGTTTCGTGGATCAGCGCTCATTTTCATGGCCCTTGTCAGGCCGTGTAAAAGGACCCTAGAGAAATGCAATAGTTGAAGGGGTTTCTGTATTTCTTTGTTGATAAATCTTGTCATATGATCCACTTAAGTTGCAATTTCTTGTCTGTTCCACCACTAATGGTTTCCTGGTTCCCCTGCTGCTCCTTTATTTATACTCTGGGGTCATGTCTGTCATCTGTAACAATGTCTGTGGTAATGTGGGATTGTTATGGACGATAGTCAATGGCACAATGTGTCTTATGTATTCATGTTCTGTTAATATGAGCTTTAAAAAATAAAACGTATCATGAAAACATCACCGCCAGCCGCCGTTGTCTTTTGATGATGGCTGTATACAAAGCCCAGTTACATACCAACCAACTTTTGAATTCGGAAAAGGGGGAAATTTTAAGCCACGCCCCTAACCACGCCCAATATCCGGCATAAACACATCAAATCGCGGCCAGATCCTCCTGCAAATAACACGCGCACATTGTCACTGCGGATCTCTAGACTGTCTGGATATCACAGATATTATGGATCCGGTTATATTGTCTTTATGTTACTTTTCCTATGTTGGGTATAACATTTGCTCATCACCGCAACTGCAGGACAAACCAAAAGGCTGAGAACAATGAAAGTCAAGAGGGAGACCCTGTGGTGGATGACTTTTCAGCTGACAGGTAGCAGAGTTACATGATGAGGATTTTTTATTTCCAGTTGTGTAACTCTGCTACCGATCAATGGAAAAATCATGCACATGAGCACCCTTGTAGATCGCTCCACACACAGCCCCCCTGTAGAACACTCCACACACAGCCCCCTGTAGAGAGCTCCACACACAGCCATCTGTAGATAGCTCCACACACAGCCCCCTGTAGATAGCGTCTGACACAGCCCCTCTATAGATAGTGCCAGACACAGCCCCCCTGTAGATGGCTCCACACACAGCCCCCTGTAGATAGCGCCAGACACAGCCCCCACTGTAGATAGCGCCACACACAGCCCCCTATAGATCACTCCACACACAGCCCCCCTGTAGATAACTCCACACACAGCCCCCTGTAGATAGCTCAACACCCAGCCCCCCTGTAGATCACTCCACACACAGCCCCCTGTAGATAGTGCCAGACACAGCCCCCCTGTAGATTGCTTCACACACAGCCCCCTGTAGATAGCTCCACACACAGCCCCCTGTAGATAGCGCCACACACAGCCCCTCTTTTGTACATAGCGCCACACAGCCCCCTACCCCTAGTACATAGTGCCACACAACCCCCCTCCCCTTGTACATAGTGCCACACAACCCCCCTCCCCCTTGTACATAGTGCCACACAAACCCCCTCCCCCTTGTACATAGTGTCACACAACCCCCCTTCCCCCTTGTACATAGTGCCACACAACCCCCCTTCCCCCTTGTACATAGTGCCACACAACCCCCTTATACTTTGTGCCAAAATTCCGCCAGAGTGGAGAG
This sequence comes from Rhinoderma darwinii, assembly GCF_050947455.1. Classification (NCBI taxonomy): domain Eukaryota; kingdom Metazoa; phylum Chordata; class Amphibia; order Anura; family Rhinodermatidae; genus Rhinoderma; species Rhinoderma darwinii. The sequence goes on along the minus strand of NC_134691.1, from coordinate 150,032,641 downwards.
CGGTAGACAGAGGCGTAGCTAGGTTCTCCAGCACCCGGGGCAAAGATTCAGTTTGGCGCCCCCCCCCCCCCCAACCTCTTTCCCGACATCTCCTTCCCCCTCGCCGTGTTTGTTTTCTCTACCAATCGACGTGTCATTTCTTTTTATGTAGCGCGAGCATAAAATTATTTGTACATTTCACAAGCAATATGGTTCTATACACAACACAAGAACCAAGCTCACTACATATATACAACACCAGCACAAATACAGCTCAATTTCGTGCAACCCCTGCTGTATAGGTGTGTACGGCGTAAAACTACAGCTCCCAGCATGACCCGAACAATGGTAAGGATATGCTGGGAGATGCCGTTTCACAAAAAATAAATCCTATCATAATCATACCCCCCATCATCTCGCTGCACATCGTACAGTGACTACAGTGCTGATTAGAGGCAGAATGAACATTTACATTCAGTGACTCACCGGTGACGTCTCAGATTCTAGTTCTTTTTCTCCATTTGGTCTAGACCTCTATGATGACTTCTCCCGGTCCATTTCTGCAGTTTGCCGCTCACATGTCTTCAGCTTCTCACTTTTCCAACATTTCTGCACCTATAAATAAATATAAAGTTATCATTATACCACACACTACACCCCTAAATATAATAGTGCCATACACTGCACCTCTAATTATAATAGCACCATACACCGTGTCCCACACACACACTGTGCCCCCTGTAGATAGTGCCTGCCATAGAGCCCCTGTAGATAGTGCCGCCATACAGACCACCCCTGTATAGTGTCCTACAAATATCTCCCCCTATAGTGCTCTACAGATAGCCCACCCCCGTATATAGCCCCCTGTAGATATAGCCCACCCCTGTATATAGAGCTCTACAGATAGCCCAACCATGTATGTAGCCCCCCTGTAGATATAGCCCACCCCTGTATATAGTGCTCCACATATAGTCCACCCCTGTATATAGTGTTTCACAGATAGCCCACCCCTGTATATAGCCCCCCCTTGTACATATAGTCCACCCCTGTATATAGTGCTCCACTAGATAGTCCACCCCTGTATATAGTGCTCCACAGATAGCCCACCCCTGTATATACTATATACAAGGGTGGGCTATCTGTGGAGCACTATATACAGGGGTGGACTATATGTACAAGGGGGCTATATACAGGGGTGGGCTTTCTGTGGAGCACTATAGGGGGAGCTATTTGTGGGATACTATATACAGGGGTGGGCTATATCTACAGGGGTGGGCTATATCTACAGGGGGACCATATCTACAGGGGGACCATATCTACAGGGGGACCATATCTACAGGGCTGGGCTATACACAGGGCTGGGCTATACACAGGGCTGGGATATACACAGGGGGGCTATACACAGGGGGGCTATATCTACAGGGGTGGGCTATACATAGGGGGGCTATATACAGGGGTGGGCTATATACAGGGGTGAGCTATATACAGGGGGAATATATCTACAGGGGGCTATATCTACAGGGCTGGGCTATATACAGGGCGACTATATCTACAGGGGGGGCTATATACTGGGGTGGGCTATCTATGGAGCACCATATACAGGGGTGGGCTATATCTACAGGGGGCTATATACTATATAGCCCACCCCTGTATATGGTGCTCTATAGACAGCCCACTCCAGTATATAGCCCCACTGTAGATATAGTCCCCCTGTATATAGCCCCCCTGTAGATATAGTCCCCCTGTAGATATAGTCCCCCTGTATATAGCCCAGCAGATATAGTTCCCCTGTATATAGCCCAGCCCTGTAGATATAGTCCCCCTGTATATAGCCCCCCTGTAGATATAGTCCCCCTGTAGATATAGTCCCCCTGTAGATATAGTCCCCCTGTATATAGCCCAGCAGATATAGTTCCCCTGTATATAGCCCACCCCTGTAGATATAGTCCCCCTGTATATAGCCCCCCTGTAGATATAGTCCCCCTGTATATAGCCCATCAGATATAGTCCCCCTGTATATAGCCCAGCCCTGTAGATATAGTCCCCCTGTAGATATAGTCCCCCTGTATATAGCCCAGCAGATATAGTCCCCCTGTATATAGCCCAGCCCTGTACATTTAGTCCCCCTGTAGATAGACACCCCCTGTAGATCAAGTCCACCGTGTAGACAAAGTCCCCCCCGCAGATACAGCCACACTTCTATTACAATTTAAAAAAAATAAAACATTTCAAACTCACCTTATTCCCGCTCCCACGCCGTCCGGCAGCCATGGAGACCTGCTCTCTTCTGCGCAGGTCTCCTGGGGGTTGAACGCGGCGTCTATGAAAGGCGCTGATTGGCTGGGCAGGATGACTTTCCCTGCCAGTCAGTCAGCGCCTTTCATCGACGGAAGCGTCACTGGTACAAAAGGTACCAGTCGCTTCATTCGTGGAGAGGCGCTGAATGGCCGGGCACGGAACGTGCCCGGTCATTCATTGCTTCTAATTGTACCTGTGTCCTTGCGACACAGGTACAATTATAGTGCAGGAGGAGGGGGCGCTGGCGCCCCCCTCTGAACTGCGCCCGGGGCACATGCCCCGCTTGCCCCCCCCTAGCTACGCCCCTGGCGGTAGAGGTAGCCGGCCCTACTGCTACCACTCTCCGCTCTGCTTTGATGTCACTCACCGTCAGAAGAAGGCAGGAGTCTTGCCGCGGCATTCTCACTGGTGTCGATGCCGGCCTGGGAGTGGACCAGTCTAGTCCCCTGACTGGTGAGGTCAGATGACAGGTCAGGTGACTGGACTGGTCCACTCCCGGGCAGGCATCGATCCCAGTCAGAACACGGCCGCAAGACTCCTGCCTTCTTCTTATTGCTGCAGGGCGCCTGTCAGAAACGATCAGCTGTTTTGATACAGCTGCAGTGCCCAGCGGGACATTTTGCAGACCACCCGGGATGGCAGGACAGTGGTGAGAAACCGGGACTGTCCCGCCGGATCCGGGACGGTTGGGAGGTAAGCAGTTACTCCTGCCACCTTTATACGGCAGGTGGAGCTAAACAGATTAAAGATAGGTCGCTACTTAAAGAGGCTCTGTCACCAGATTTTGCAACCGCTATCTGCTATTGCAGCAGATAGGCGCTGCAATGTAGATTACAGTAACGTTTTTATTTTTAAAAAACGAGCATTTTTGGCCAAGTTATGACCATTTTTGTAGTTATGCAAATGAGGCTTGCAAAAGTCCAAGTGGGTGTGTTTAAAAGTAAAAGTCCAAGTGGGCGTGTATTATGTGCGTACATCGGGACGTTTTTAATACTTTTACTAGCTGGGCGTTCTGATGAGAAGTATCATCCACTTCTCTTCAGAACGCCCAGCTTCTGCCAGATCACGCTGTGACGTCACTCACAGGTCCTGCATCGTGTCAGACGAGCGAGGACACATCGGCACCAGAGGCTTCAGTTGATTCTGCAGCAGCATCGGCGTTAGCAGGTAAGTCGATGTAGCTACTTACCTGCAAACGCTGATGCTGCTGCAGAATCAACTGTAGCCTCTGGTGCCGATGTGTCCTCGCTCGTCTGACACGATGCAGGACCTGTGAGTGACATCACAGCGTGATCTGGCAGAAGCTGGGCGTTCTGAAGAGAAGTGGATGATACTTCTCTTCAGAACGCCCAGCTAGTAAAAGTATTAAAAACGCCCCGATGTACGCACATAATACACGCCCACTTGGACTTTTACTTTTAAACACACCCACTTGGACTTTTGCAAGCCTCATTTGCATAACTACAAAAATGGTCATAACTTGGCCAAAAATGCTCGTTTTTTAAAAATAAAAACGTTACTGTAATCTACATTGCAGCGCCTATCTGCTGCAATAGCAGAAAGGGTTGCAAAATCTGGTGACAGAGCCTCTTTAAGGGCAGTGCAGTATGCTTGGCCCCAAAGCTAAAATTTGCCAGTCAGCCCATGCCTGCAGCCTTTAAGACGCTGGGACAAGATCCCTGAACAGGCCAACATGATGACGTCACTGGATCAGGCCAGCCTGCGCAAGGGTCCCGTCTCTGCGTGTGGCACCATCTACAGGGGCAATGTGTAGCATTATCTACAGGGTGTATGTGTGTACATAGGACTATCTACAGGGGGGTAAATATAGGGGCCATAGTCTTATAGATATCTCCGAGATATATATCTTTTTTCTGGGGGGGGTGGGGGTAAACATATGTCTTGGGGCTTGTGCCCCTGATCTTTTAAGACCCTAGCAACGCCCCTGCTGCTGAGACCACTAGACTTACTCATAACATTGCCAGTTTTTTCCAATTTTTCACGGAGGCCTATGTGACATAACAATAATCCATGGCCCATACACAGTCTGAGTTGGTCACAGATATCTCCACTCTGTCCATGTTACATCACTCTGCACTTTATATCCATGTTGGCTCAGATACTGGCTGGGTGACTGGTTCATGCAGCTTTATTTATAATTTCCTTTGCCAACATAAGGGGCTGGTCCCCTTGGCAAAATTTGCACCATGTACCTATTGTGTCACTCTCCCCATTCCACACTACAAAACCGTATCTCTATTTAAAACAATAAAGTCGCCAGTATAAGGTTAAAATATGCTTCTATAATAGTAGTTAAGGGAATTTTCCTGGTGGGCAAACAGACAAATTTGCTCATTACTGGAAAAAGTGTGACTTAAAATGCACTAGGTGGCGCTGTTGTAATGAATTATAACAGTACATTGTGTTATTTTGTTTTTAAAAACGAATTTCTAAGTACTGTAAAGCAAACGGAGCCACTTTATCGTCTGAGCATTTTTACTATAAAGGCAAATTCAGGGTTCAGGTCAGTAACTAATAACTAGTGCAAGTAAAAACACTGGTGTTTTCCGGCATGTTGACAGACAAAAACATTGACCAGTTTGTTGCCATGGCCAATTCTCCAGCATCTTGATTTGCTAGGTCTTAAGAAATATCCTCAAATGTTAAAATGTCTGGTCCGTGATATATGGACCGTATGTCAGCCGTATTTCCCTGACCGACCATTGTTCAGGGAGCCGGGCTCCTAGCATCATAGTTATCTACAATGCTAGGAGTCCCTGCCTCCCTGTGGGACAACTGTCCCGTGCTGAAAGCATGATTATGGAACCGAACACGCACGTTTTAATCCGGCCTAAATCTTTCACATGTATCAGATCTGTTAGCACCTGCTACCATCTTACCCACCTCACTAGAACACTGGGGCATATTTACTCATTTAGACAGCTTAAAGGACGGGTGTCACAGAAAAATATTTTTTTATATAATATTTCTTTTAGTATGTAATTAAAATAAATTTTATTTATTTGTGTTTTTGTGTTGTACTTTTTATTTTTTTCTTTCTTTTACTTCACTATGGGGGCTGCCATTTTTTTTTCATCTCTGTATGTGTCGATTAACGACACATACAGAGATGGAATACAGCAGCTACAGTGCATAGGAGTCAATGAACGGGAGCCGTTCCATTGACTCTGCTCTCTGGCTCTGTACTGCGCAGACGCAGGTCAGAGTGACACAGCAGATCAGTTATTTGCAGGGAGAGAGCAGGCGCCATCATGAAGAGCAGCTGCACTGCAGGTAAGGTCTGTGTCTCTGCATGTCCCACTGTCTATCTCACAGACCGCCGCTCTCGTGACCCCCGACACCCCCCCCCCCGACGGGCCCCCCCCCTGTATGAAGGACACATGGTGCAACTGTACTGGGAGAGCCCTGAACGATAAATCTCTCTAGTTGTGCTGAGACTGTCTGGGGATGTGACTAATGAACCTCTCAGTCTCAGCACAACTAGAGAGATTTACCGTTCAGGGGTCTGGGAAAGCTGGATGACCACCATTACCCCTCCTACTGGAGTGTGAGAGGTTCATTAGCACATCCCCAAACACACTCCAGTTGGAGGGGTAATGGTGGTCACCCAGCTTTCCCAGGCCCCTGAACGATAAATCTCTCTAGTTGTGCTGAGACTGAGAGGTTCATTAGTCACATCTCCAAACAGTCTCAGCACAACTAGAGAGATTTACTGTTCAGGGGTCTGGGCACTGGCGTAGCTATAGGGGTCGCAGCGGTCGCAATTGCGACCGGGTCCCGAAGCCAGGGGGGCCCACGGCCCCCCGCACCACATCAATAAAAAGTTACTATAGTAACTCGGGCCGCTGGCCCCTGTTACTATAGTAACATACTTTACTTACCTTCCTGGTTCCGGATCGCAGCGGAGGTCCTGACGTCAAGCGCTGTGCGCAGCGCATGACGTCACAGCGCTATGCGCCGCGCACAGCATCGAGGCGACAGATCTCCCGCCGCGGCCGAAGAGGAAGGTAAGGTTAGCCCTGACTGGCGGGGTCCGACTCCCGGGACCCGCCAATCAGCTGTTTTGAAGGGGCCGCAGCACTCGTACGAGAGCTGCTCCCCTTCATTCCGGTCACTTCATTCCGGTCACACTGTGAATCCGTGTCGGCGATTCACAGTGTGGGCGAGTAGTGAAATGAAGGGGAAGCAGCTCCCGTACAAGTGCTGCGGCCCCTTCAAAACAGCTGATTTGCGGGTCCCGAGAGACACATCAGCTATTGATGGCCTATCCTGAGGATAGGCCATCAATGTTTAGGGACTGTACAACCCCTAAGCCTACGATGTAGCAGGCTTAGGGGGCCCATGAGACAGGATCACAGATTGTGTGATCCTGTCTGCTGGGCCCTGTATCTAAGCCAATCACATGGTAGACTTAGATACATGGCCCATGCGTGATCCTGTCTGCTGGGCCCTGTATCTAAGCCGATCACATGGTAGGCTTAGATACATGGCCCATGCGTGATCCTGTCTGCTGGGCCCTGTATCTAAGCCAATCACACGGTAGGCTTAGATACATGGCCCATGTGTGATCCTGTCTGATGGACCCTGTATATAAGCCTACCACACTAGGTTTAGATACAGGGCCCCAGCACACAGTAATCTTATACTGTATAAGATTACTGTCTGCTGGACCCTGTATCTAAGCCTACGTTGTGGCAGGCTTAGATACAGGGTCCCACAGACAGTATCACACATGGGTCCTGTATCTAAGCCTAACACACGTGTTACTAATCATTTTTTCTGTGTTTTCTTACAGGTTCGGTCGTTGGACTACGGCGGATTCCAGGACTACTTCGATGACGGCAATTTTTTTATTATCAATAAAATGGTTAATGAGGGCTGTGCGTTTTTTTTTTAATTTCAATAAAATATTTTTTCTATGTCTTTGTGTTTTTTTTTAAACTATATTACTACCGCCTTAGTAATGGCCGCCGGCTGATTGACAGCTTCCATTGCTAAGGTGGGCTTAGTGTTAGCCGATGCAGAGGCGAACACTAACCCCCTTTATTACCCCGGTACCCACCGCCACCAGGGGTGCTGGGAAGAGCCGGGTACGATCCAGTACCTGACCATCTGTAGTGATGGTCGGGCACTGGGGTGGCCGCAGGCTGGTATTATCAGGAGGGGAAAGGCCAAAAACAGTGGCCTTTCCTACCCTGGTGATGCTAGGCTGCTGCTGCTGCTTTATAGTATCTGGCTGGTTATGAAAAATGGGTGGGACCCCACGTCATTTAAAAAAGAATAAAATAAAAAATAATTGGAAAGAACGATGTGGGGTCCCCCCCAATTTTCATAACCAGCCAGATACAACACAGCAGCAGCAGGCAGCATTACCAGGGTGGTAGGGGCCACTGTTTTTGGCCTTCCCCAGCCTAATACTACCAGCCTGCGGCCACCCCGGTGCCTGCCCGTCACTACAGATGGTCGGGTACTGGTTCGTACCCGGCTCTTCCCAGTACTCCTGGTGGCGGTGGGTACCGGGGTAATAATGGGGGTTAATGTAGCCTCTGCACCGGCGAACATTAAGCCCCGCCTTAGTAATGGAGGTTGTCAATCAGCCAGCGGCCATTACTAAGGCGGTGATAATAAAGTTTAAAAAGATACAAGCACATCGAAAAAATATTTTATTGAAATAAAAAAACACAACACTCATTAACCATTTTATTGAGAATAAAAAAAACGCCGTCATTGAAGTCCTCGAATCCGAAGTCCAACAACCGAACCTGTGAAAAAAAACACACAAAAATAATCAGTAACACATAAAGAAGCAAAATTATTATTCTTACCTATCCTGGGTCCAGCGCTGGAGACGCAATGTCAGCGAGCTGGGCCCTGTATCTAATCCAATCATGTGCGATACTGTCTGCTGAGCTGTGTATCTAATCCAATCATGTGTGATACTGTCTGCTGGGCCCTGTATCTAATCGTATCTTGTGTGATACTGTCTGCTGGGCCCTATATCTAATCCGATCATGTGTGATACTGTCTGCTGAGCCACTGTATCTAATCCTATCATGTGTGATACTGCCTTCTGAGCCACTGTATCTAATCCTATCATGTGTGGTACTGTCTGCTGAGCCACTGTATCTAATCCTATCATGTGTGGTACTGTCTGCTGAGCCACTGTATCTAATCCTATCATGTGTGATACTGTCTGCTGGGCCACTGTATCTAATCCTATCATGTGTGATACTGCCTTCTGAGCCACTGTATCTAATCCTATCCATAGTTTATAGGGTCGTAGTGCTATAGATATGTTATGCTGTCTCATATACACACATTTTTTTGGGCGGACACATATGTATTTGGGCTACTTCCCCTGACATTTTAAGCCCTAGGGTATGTTCACACGGCAGCGTCTGTTACGGCTGAAATTACGGTGCTGTTTTCAGGAGAAAACAGCACCGTAATTTCAGCCGTAATGGCATGTGCAGGCGTCTTTCGCAGCGTCCATTACGGACGTAATTGGAGCTGTTTTTCTATGGAGTCCATGGAAAACAGCTCCATTTACGTCTGAAGAAGTGACAGGCACTTCTTTGACGCGGGCGTCTTTTTTACGCGCCGCCTTTTGACAGCGGCGCGTAAAAAAAAATGACCGTCGGCACAGAACATCGTAAGACCCATTCTAATGAATGGGCAGATGTTTGCCAACGCTTTTGAGCCGCATTTTCGGACGTAATTCAATGCTAAAACGCCCGAATTACGTCCGTAAATGGGGTGTGTGAACCCAGCCTTAGTGACGCCCCCGGCTGTTAGTGCTGCATTGTTGGGTCACTTAGGAGACCCAGCGATGCAGGTGAAAGCTGCGGACCGTCGGCCATGAGAAGTTTGCGGGGGGGGGGGGCCCAGTAAGAATTTTTGCATCGTGGCCCATGAGCCTTTAGCTACGCCCCTGGGTCTGGGAAAGCTGGGTGACCACCATTACCCCTCCTACTGGTTTGTGAGAGGTTCATTAGTCACATCCCTAAACACACTCCAGTAGGAGGGGTAATGGTGGTCACCCAGCTTTCCCAGAAGCAGATATAAACAGGAAAGGGCTGGATGGACGGGCTGAGGGTGCACAGGGTTTTTGGTGACCCCCTCTGTCATGTGATCGGACCTAGGTTACCGGTTCATCAGATGGGGTTCATGTGACTATAAATCTGTCCATAACAAGAGACAGTTCATACAGGACAAGCCCTGCCCTCATGCCGTAATTGTGTGGTTCTGTCTGCAGTGATGTCGCTGGGTGGCTCTGACATACGCCTCCCTCGTCGGGTCATCTCAGGACAGAAGGGGTGTCCGGATTGGAGACACAGCGCCGCACCCATCCTCAGGTTGTGTCTGGTATTGCAGTTCACCTCCATTGAAGTGAATAGGACAGAGCTGTAATACCACACACGACCTGAGGACAGGTGCGGCGCCATGTTTTCCTGGACGACCCCTGTAAGACTTTTCCCGCGTGCGTGTGTGTGGCAGAGCGGAGTGTGCACGGGCGCCGCTGATACTTCATAGCCGCTTATCAGCTGTTTTGAAGAATCAGCGGCGAGCACCCCCCCCCAAACACACACACACACAAATCCCCCAAACACGCAAAATCAAGTGTAATCAAGCATTTTTTTTAATGTGCTTTTTGGCACGTAAAATGGAGTCAATGAAAAACGCCTCCAAAAACGTCCCAAGAAGTGTTCTGCACTTCTTTTGACGTGCCGTCATTTTACGCGCCGTATTTTGACAGCAACGCATAAAATAAAGGCTCGTGAGAACAGAACATCGTAATTCCCATTGAAAACAATTGGCAGATGTTTGTAGGCGTATTAGGGGCGTTTTTTCAGGCGTAATTCGAGGCGCAAAACGCCCGAATTACATCTGAAAATAGGCCGTGTGAACATACCCTAAGGCCTCATGCACACAGTATGGGAGCACGGCCCGTAAAAAAACGAAAAGCAGGACATGCTCCATAATTCACGACACAGTTCTAGAGCACGGACACCCTTCCGTAGTGATACGGAAAGGTGTCCGCGGCCAATAGAACCAGGTGGGTTCGTAACTGCGGACTGTATTGCGGTCCGCAATTACGGAGATTTTTTACGGTCGTGTGCATGGGGCCTAAGGGTATGTGCACACGGTAGCAGGCTTTTACGTCTGAAAAGACAGACTGTTTTCAGGAGAAAACAGCTGCCTTGTTTCAGACGTAAATGCTCCTCCTCGCATTTTGCGAGGCTTCTCTGACAGCCGTAAATTTTGAGCTGCGCTTCATTGAGTTCAATGAAGAACGGCTCAAATTACGTCTGAAAGAAGTGTCCTGCACTTCTTTTGAAGAGGCTGTATTTTTACGCGTCGTCGTTTGACAGCTGTCAAACGACGACGCGTAAACGACAGGTTGTATGCACAGTACGTCGGCAAACGCATTCAAATGAATGGGCAGATGTTTGCCGACGTATTGTAGCCCTATTTTCAGACGTAAAACGAGGCATAATACGCCTCGTTTACGTCTGAAAATAGGTCGTGTGAACCCAGCCTAAGACTGTGCAGGAGAGCCAGACTTCAGGATTCCTCAGGTGCTTGGTAGTGCTAGGGCTAATGTTTAGGAATGCACACGTGCCTCTCACAACACTGTACACATGCCCCCCATCTGGTAAACACATGCTACACACATGCCTCCCACACACTGAACACATGCGAAACATACGCTTAAGGCCAGATTCACACGAGCGTGTGCGTTTTGCGCGTGCACAAAATGCGGCGTTTTGCGCGCGCAAAAGGTACTTAACAGCTCCGTGTGTCAGCCCCGTATGATGCGCGGCTGGGTGATTTTCGCGCAGCCGCCATCATTATGACACTCCGTTTGGATGTTTGTAAACAGAAAAGCACGTGGTGCTTTTCAGTTTTCATTCATAGTTTTACAGCTGTTGCGCGAATCACGTGCGTCCCACGGAAGTGCTTCCGTGTGGTGCGTGTGATTTTCACGCACCCATTGACTTCAATTGGTGCGTGATGCGCGAAATACGCACAAAGAACGGATATGTCGTGAGTTTTACGCAGCGGACTCACGCTGCGTAAAAATCACGGACTGTCTGCACGGCCCCATAGAATAATATAGGTCCGTGCGAGTCGCGTGAAAATCACGCACGTTGCACGGACGTATATCACGTTCGTCTGAATAAGCCCTAAAGGGAAGGTGTCATGAAATTATTATTTTTTTTATCATATTGCTTTTAATATGATATTAACATAAATTTTATTTATTTGTGTTCTCATGTTCTACTTTTTACTGTGTTCTTACTTTTACTTCACTATGGGGGCTCCCATTTTTTTTTCATTTCTGTATGTGTCGATTAACGACACATACAGAGATGGAATACGGCACATACAACCCCATAGAGCAGGGGTCTCAAACTCGGCCGGGTAAGTGTGCCGCATATAGCAAAAATGGGAAGTTGACGGGCTGCATTATTTGATACAATACAAAATTATTGTTAATCAATTAGTTCTTTGATCTACTATAACACCATATTACTGTAGTAATACTACATTACTATAATAATAGCGCTAGGTTTAAAATTTGAGATATTTCTTCACGTGCTTATTTCAACAATCCAATTTTCCAGTTTAAGTGTCGCTAAATCCAGTCCGGCGGCTCAGTTGGCAGCGTTTGGCAGACACACATGTCAAGATTGGGCAGCCCCTTTTTAGATAGTGCCACAGTGCCCTCAGGGGATGCTGCCGCAGTGCCCTCTGTGGATGCTGCCGCAGAGTCCTCTGTAGATGCTGCCACAGTGCCCTCTGTAGATAATGCCACAGTGCCCTCTGTAGATAATTTAACACACTCCTAGATAATGCCACAGTGCCCTCTGTAGATAATGCCACAGTGCCCTCTGTAGATAATGCAACACACCCCTAGATAATGCCACAGTGTCCTCTGTACATACTGCCACAGTGCCCTCTGTAGATAAAGCCACAGTGCCCTCTGTAGATGCTGCCACAGTGTCCTCTGTAGATGCTGCCACAGTGCCCTCTGTAGATGCTGCCACAGTGCCCTCTGTAGATGCTGCCACAGTGCCCTCCGCAGATGCTGCCACAGTGCCCTCCGCAGATGCTGCCACAGTGCCCTCCGTAGATGCTGCCACAGGGCCCTCCGCAGATGCTGCTACAGTGCCCTCCGCAGATGCTGCCACAGTGATGTCAGGGGCTTGCCCAGAGCTGGAGTCCCGGAGCAGAGTAACTTCTAGCACTCTGCCTGGGATTCCAGCTCTGCTCCTGACATCACTGGCCATATATGGACAGAGATGTCAGGGGCAACCCCAGAGCTGGAGTCCCGGGCAGAGCGCTAGTAGGCTCTTCCTGACTCCAGCTGTGATCCTGACATCACTGGGACTCTTGCTCTGGGGAAGCCCCTGACATCATTGTCAATGTATGGACACTGATGTCAGGGAATTCCAAAGAGTCCTGGAGCAGAGCCGATACTAGCGCTCTGCCCGGGTCCCCGCTCTGGGGAAGACCCTGCCACACTGTCCATATATGGACAGTGATGTCAGTGAATTCCACAGAGTCCCGGAGCAGAGCCTATACTAGCGCTCTGCCCGGGACTCCGCTCTGGGGAAGACCCTGACACACTGTCCATATATGGACAGCAATGTCAGGGAATTCCACAGAGTCCCGGAGCAGAGCCTGTACTAGCGCTCTGCACGGGACTCCGGCTCTGGGGAAGCCCCAGACATCGCTGTTCATATTTTGACAGCGATGTCAGGGAATTCCAGAGTCTCGAGCAGAGCCGATACTAGTGGCTCTGTATCCCGCGGGCCGCAGATGACAGCCCCAGGGGCCGAATGTGTCCCGCGGGTCGCATGCTTGAGACCCCTGCCATAGAGAATGCGAACGGGAGCCCATGTTTGGAGGGGATGCACTACCGGAATAAAAGACGGCCTTTGTAGCTCATCAGGGATTCATCCACCGATAAATTTTGATCTGGGGTGTAGGATTTGAAGAAAGATTCTTGTAGGAGGGAAATTAACAGTCTCAATTTATTAAGGCAATCGTAGCCTGGGTCATTTCTTTGGGGGACTTGGGAGTTATCTGTAAAATGCATGAAGCGCTTTATGGATTCATATCGGTGTCGGGACATAACTGCTGCAAATACAGGGGTAACGTGGACAGCTCTTAATGCCCAGTAGGAGCGGATAGTTGAATTTTTGACCAACCCAATATTTAGCGTTAGGCCTAAAAAAAAATTACGCTCAGGGACACTAGTGGGGGTCCATGATGAGTACATGGATGTGAGTTTTTGTGCAATGAATTGTCTTGCATATATATTTGTCTGTTGGACAATCAACTCAAGGACTTGGTCACTGACAAATATGTGGAAGAAGTCCAAAGGGGTATAATGAGAAACATCCACTTTTATTCCTGGGTTTGCTGACAGTTGCGGGACCTGGGGTGAAAATTAAATTGCAGGATCCCAGAACACGGGAGGGACTGCATTAGTAGGCCCTGCACCACTAGCCCCTGCACATGGGGATTCGACAGCGACGACTGACTCCACCACCATAGGGCTATGGGGTCCAGAGGTAAAACTTGAGACGTCACTGTCTGAAAAATGTTCTACCTCCTGAAGCAGAGTCGGTGTCACTACCTGAACTACCGGAGCACAACAAGGTGTACGCTTGCTCCGCAGCAAACATTCTCCGAGCCATTATTTAGGTTGAACTGTAACCATTAACCTGTAACTTTTTTACGTTTATTTTATTTATTTATTTTAAACTAAGAAAGAAAAAAAAAGATACCCTGCCTATTACTAGATAGATAAATAGATTTCTAACAGCAGCGTAGGAAAAATTACGTAAAACTGGCTAACTACAGGTAATAAATAACCTGACGCTGCCAGAAAACATACAGATCACTTGTGCTCACACAGGGGATGAGGGGGCACAAACGGGGTGATCAGGGGGCACAAACGGGGTGATCAGGGGGCACAGACTTGAAGTTTGTGTAATTTTTCAATTCACTTCACTTTTACATATCAGGATTTTGTATAGTGACTCTCTCTCATCTCACAGATCAACTATAGTGAGGCGATTGGAACAAACAGCCCATGTGCTGGCTGTATTTTCTAAATATAATAACATAGATCACTGTTATAGGTATGTCAGCAGGGACCACTCAGATTGGTCCCTGCCTGTTACTATTTGCCACATGCTGCCACAGGCAGCATTGGCAATGTGCTAACGGCGCATGCGTGCGCCATTTTGATTATCAGGGACGGGGGCGGATGGGGGAGTGATCGTGGGGTGTAATAGGGGGTGCTGACCCTTATTTTTACAATTTCTCTCTTCTCTCACAGAATATATTCTGTGAGAGAACAGAGAAAACTAAGCGCCGCTGTTTTTATAGTGATCGCCGTTATTCGGTGAATAAGGGCGCTCATGTGACCGGGGACCGGACGAAACAGTCCTCGGTCTCTGCACCGAGGCCTCAGCTACCTCCGTAGCTGAGTACACAGAATTTAAGCGCCTCCTGGGGGCGCTATCTTATGCCAAAGCGCCGCCAAAGCGTATAAGTACCCTTAATGGGCGCCCGTATAGGCGGTCATTAAGGGGTTAAAGTGAGACAGTGTTTGTGAAGCCCTGCCCATTACATGCTGCACTCGGCTGCACATGTATGGGCAGGTGAAAGGTTCTCTTTAACACACACACCACTGACAAGCTGTACCAATTCTGAAAACATACTACACTCGCGCTGGAGGCATGCTGACCACATGACACTCACAGGCTTTACACATGAGTCACCCACAGCCTAGACCCGTCCTGAACATATGCCATCCATAATCAGAACAAATGCAGCATATGAACCACTTACACATAGAACACTTAACGCTAATGCGCCACTCACAGAAAGTAGGACATATTACGCACATGTACCGAGGGCCGGACTTAGGAAAGGAGGCGCCCCGTGCAAAATTATCTTTTGGCGCCCCACGCCATCATAAAAAAAATGCCCCATAAAAAAGTATAATGCCCTACACAGTATAATGCCCCTTTAGTGCCCCACATACAGTATAATAATAATATTTAATAATATAATATAACCCTTTCAAGGACACAGTATTATGCCCCCTAAGTGCCACACACATTATATTTCCCAATGTAGTGCCCCTACACAGTATGTCTGCTTAGTGGTCTCCACAGTATAATGCCCCCCACAGCGCCCCTTTGTAGATAGTGCCCCCTGTAGATTGTACCATACAGCCTTCCTGTAGACAGTACCATAATCCCCCACCTGCTCCTTGTAGAAAGTGCCATACAGCCTCCACCTCCCTCTTGTACAGTGCCCCCCACCTCCCCGTTGTAGACAGTCATACAGCCTCCACCTCCCCCTTGTCGTCAGTGTCATACAGCCCCTACCTCGCCCTTGTAGAGAGTGACATACAGCCCCCACTTCCCCCTTGTAGAGTGCCATACAGCCCCCCACCTCCTTGTAGACAGTGCCATACAGCCCCCACCTCCTCGTAGACATTCCCATACAGCCCCCACATCCCCCTTGTAGAGGGCTTCTCCTGGAGCCAAATCACCGGCCACCGCGTGGCAATTCTGTGGGCGGCGGTTCCACTTCAGGTGTTGCCCCTGATGTCACTGCAATATGGCTGCAACACGTGAATATACTCTTCGGGTAGGAATACACACATCATAAACACTGAAGATTTTCCACAACGGATTTCATTTCGGAAAATCTGCAGCATAATACAGCAGCAGCAGAGTGGATGAGATAAAACAAATCTCATCTACACACTGAAACAGTACATAAATTGACCTGCGCTTTTTTTTATCTGCAGCATGTCAATTTATGCTGCAGAATCGCTGCTCTTTTATAGTAAGATTTCCCCATTAAATTCAAGGGGAGGTAAAACCCTCAACAAAGTCATGTGGTTCGGCAGATATGCTGCGATTCTGCCACAAAAAAAAAAAAAAAAAAAAAAAAAAAAAAAAAAAAAGGTAATACTCCCGGCCGTAGTCATAGCGATGCGTAATCTGTTCAGAGCGTAGCCCGACCTCCTGGGATGACGATTCATCTCATGTGACTGCTGCAGCCAATCAAAGGCTGCAGCGGTCACATGGACTACAGCGTCATCCCAGGACGCCGAGCTATTCTCAGAATAGAGCGGTGCGTCGCCACGACTACGGCCGGGAGTATTTTTTCTTTTATTTCTGCAGTCTTTCCGCAGAGGACATGCAGCCCGAAAAACTGCAGCAAAATTTTATTTTTCAGGTGGAATTCCCTGCGGTTTCCAGGATGGATACGTTTTACGCAGTGTATCCGCCCTGTGTGTTCCTACCCTTATAATCAAGTTGCCCTCCCCCACAAAAATTATCTCTAAAGAATCCTTTCTCCCCATACATAACATTTGCAGCCAAGTTCCCCTCCCCCATATGATTCATAATAATCTCCGACACCACAAAATAAACTATACAGAAGTCCCTCTCCCCACAAAATAGATTTAAAAAGAATCCCCCCACACTCCTATAGCATTTAGAGCAATGTCCCCTCCACCACAAAATCGATCTATAAAGAATCCCCACACAAAGCACTTATAACTTAGTATGCCCTCCCCCACTAAATCGATCTATGCAAAAAAAAACCATCCTGTTACACAAATCATTTATAGATCAATCTTTCCTCCTCCCTCACACAGCACATAAATGAACAAAGATTAACCTAAAGCTGCTGCTCTTACCGGACTCTGGAACTCCGTGGAGGAGTCTTCACTGTGGCAGCAGCAGAGCAGGGAGGAGCTGCGGGAGACGCTGAGTCTTTGTGGCTGTGCAGGACGGACAGGATGTGCTGATTGGTGGAGCGCTGCTCCACCAATCAGCGCTCGCTTCACACTGCAGAGGAGAGGAAGGAAAATTTCTCCTCTCTGATGTGCGGCCCATACGTGAACCCCCTCCCCCGCTCCCTTTTTACTTGTTAGTCCGGCGGGGAGCAAGGAAGGGGCTTGCAAAAAAATTAATTTTTATATTACATTTTTATTATTCATGTGGCACAGCCCTAGGCACTGCTGAGTCTCCGGGCCCGGGCACCACAAGCAGGGGAAGGGAGCCAGTACACCGCCCCTTTCCATCTGCTGGAGTGATGCGCCCTGTGCAATGACAAACGTCGCACACCCCTAAGGCCGGCCCTGCATATACCACTCACACATCATGAACAAGCACCATTCAAGCATCACTCACGCGCTGGACACAAACAACACAAGTAGGACACATGCAGTACATGCGCCACTTACGAACAGCACATTGGATGTGCCATTGGCGCACCACCCGCACACAGTACACATACAACAAATTAACTACTTGCACTAAAGATCAATCAATAACACATCAGGTCTCTTTCTTCCAACTACTGAACCCTGTTAGAATTCCTACAGGTTGAAATAAAGGCCCTCCCCTGAATCTGTGAAGCCCTGCCCACTTCACTATTAAGCCATGCCCCTCACAACATCACTTCTTTTAAAAAAATCTTGTTAAAACTCTGGGCAGCTTTAGCTCCCTAATCAGTGTGGCACTATGCAGAGACAGCTCAGAGAGAAGGTGGAGAAGCTGCAAAAGCCTGCTGGGGATGAATAAGACAGTGGCCCTCTGCAGACACCAGCCCATCTTTTAAAGGGGATTTTCCTTTTTCAAAATGTATGGAATATCCACAGGATAAGTCATGAAAGTCTGATAAATGTGTGTCCCACCTCTGGGTCCCTCTAGAACGGGGCCCCCTGAACCACGTTCTAGCTTGCTCAGCTCCCACTGCTTCCCTTCCACTTCCTGATGAGGTGGTCGGGAGTTATGGAAACAGCCGAGCTCGCTGAGCTACGTTGTTTCCGTAACTCCCATAGAAGCGAATGGGAGTTATGGAAATCCATACATTTTCTACAATAGAGGACAAAGAAAGGCAAAGGAAATCCTTCCTATATTTACATAGAAAAAGCCACTGTCGAACTTGAGGTTGTATAAGTATTTATGTATTTTAACTTTGTTACAGGTGCTTCACTGCCTTGTAGTTGACACTTGTTGAAGTCTTATATAATAAAATAATGACATACAGAAGTAGCCATCTTCATCTTGACTCTTAATCCCTTAAAGAGGCCGTGTCATCAGATTATCTATCTATCCATCTCCTACATAATTTGATCGGCCCTGTAATGTAGATAACAACAGTGGTTTTTATTTTGAAAAACAATCATTTTTTAGCAAGTTATGAGCAATTTTAGATTTATGCCGATTAGTTTCTTAATAGACAACTGGGCGTTTTTTACCTTTTGACCAAGTGGGCGTTGTAAAGAGAAGTGTATGATTCTAACCAATCAGCATCATACACTTCTCTCCATTCGTGTCCATTTTTTACTCAGCACAGCGTGATCACAAGAGATCACGCTGTGCTGTCACTTACTCACACATTAACTTTACTGAAGTGTCTTGAGTGTGAATAGACATCACCTCCAGCCAGAACGCGATGTCTATTCACACTCCCGACACTTCGGTAAAGTTTTTGTGGGACTTACTCATGCAGCACAGAGTGATCTCGCGAGATCACGTTGTGCTGAGTACAAATGGACATGAATGGAGAGAAGTGTATGACGCCGATTGGTCAGCGTCATACACTTCTCTTTACAACACCCACTTGTTCAAAAGGTAAAAAACGCCCAGTTGTCTATTAAGAAACTAATTAGTATAAATCTAAAATTGCTCATAACTTGCTCAGAAATTATCCTTTTTCAAAATAAAAACCAGTGTTGTTGTCCACATTACAGCGCTAATCCGATTATGTAGGAGATAGGGCATTTATAATCTGATGACAGAGCTTCTTTAAGGGATTAAGAGTCAAGATAAAGATGGCTACATCTGTATGTCATAATTTTATTTTATTATGTAAGACTTCAACAAGTGTAAACTACAAGGCAGTGAAGCACCTGTAACAAATTTAAAATACATAAATACTTATACAACCTCAAGTTCGACAGTGGCTTTTTTTCTTGCAAATCTAGGAAGGATTTCCTTTGCCTTTCTTTGTCCTCTATTGTAGAAGATTTATGGATTTCCATAACTCCCATTCCCTTCTATGGGAGTTAGGGAAACAGCGTAGCTCAGCTATAATCTGGTGACAGAGCCTCTTTAAGGACACAGCCTGTTTTGGCCTTTAGGACATAGACGATTTTTTTCAAATCTGACATGTGTTACTTTCTGTGGTAATAACTTTGGAATGCTTTTACCGATCCAAGTAATTCTTAGATTGTCTTCTCGTGACATATTGTACTTTGTGTTAATGAAAAAATTTGGTCAATAAATTCTGTATTTATTTGTGAAAAATACCAAAATTTTGAGAAAAGTTAATTTTTCTAAATTTAAATGTATCTGCTTGAAAAACAGATAGTAATACCACACAAAATAGTTACTTTTCCCATATGTCTACTTTATGTTTGCATTGGTTTTTGAATGTTTTTGAATGTCCATTTATTTTCCTAGGAGGCTAAAAAACATAAGTTTAGCAGCAATTTCTCACATTGTCAAGAAAATTTCAAAACACAATTTTTTCAGGGACCACTTCAGGTCTGAAGTGGCTTTGAGCACCTTATATATTTGAAAGTCCCCATAACTCACCAAATTTTAAAAACTGCACCCCTCAATGTATTCCAAACAGCATTCAGAAAGTTTCTCAGCCCTTTAGGCGTTTCACAGGAATTAAAGCAATGTAGAGGTGAAATTTACAAATTTCATTTTTTTTGCAATGTTAAATACTTTTTAGTATAGTACGTATGATACCTTAAAATTATATGTGCAAGCTTTCAGAACACCAAGGCCCCTTCTTCAGGCAAGTTTACCAATGAATGACTTAAAAAAACACGGTACTACACTATTTTCTTTGAGGAAATTAATATGTACTAAATTTTTTTTTGTACCACAGAAGATTTTGCTAGAGAAACGCAACTCAATATTAATTGACCAGATTCTGCAGTTTTTAGAAATATCCCACATGTGGCCCTAGTGTGCTGATGGACTGAAACACCGGCCTCAAAAGCAACGGAGCACCTAGTGGGTTTTGGGGCCTCCTTTTTTTTAAGAATATATTTTAGGCACCATGTCAGGTTTGAAGAGGTCTTGTGGTGCCAAAACAGTGGAAACCCCACAAAAGTGACTCCATTTTGGAAACTACACCCCTCAAGGAATTTATCAAGGTGTATAGTTAGCATTTTGACCCCACAGTGTTTTTGCTAAATTTACTCAAATTAGTCTGTGGAAATGAAAATCTACATAAAAAAAAAACAAAATAAAAAAAAACCCAGACATTTTTACAAGGTATAAAGGAGAAAAAACACCCCAACATTTGTAAAGTAATTTCTCCCGATTACAGCAAGACCCCATATGTGGTATGAAACTGCTGTTTGGACCCAGGGCAGGGCTCAGAAGCGAAGGAGCGCCATTTGGATTTTGTCGCGCAAATTTTGCTGGAATAATTTACAGTGCCATGTCACATTTTCAACCCCCCAAAAGTGACCCCATTTTGGAAACTACACTCCTCAATTTTTCTAGTGGCATAGTTAGCACTTTGACCCCACAGGTTTTTTGCTGAATTTACTGGAATTTGTCTGTGAAGAAATAAAGGAGAAAAAGCACCCCACCATTTGTAAAGCAATTTCTCCCAATTATGGCAATACCCCATATGTGGTATTAAATTGCTCTTCGGACCTACGGCAGGGCTGAGAAGAGAAGGTGCCCTTTTTGGAGCACAGATTTAGCTGGAATGGTTTTCGGGTGCCATGTCACGTTTGCAGAGCTCCTTAGGTACCAGTACAGTGGAAACCCCCCAAGAAGTGACCCCATTTTGGAAACTACACCCATTAAGGAATTGATTTAGGTGTGTATTGAGCATTTGGACCCCAAAGGAGTTTCATAGAAGTTAGAAACACTGGGCTGTGAACATGCAGGATTTCATTTTCTCCAATAAAACGTTGATTTATTTGCAAACTTTTCTTTTATACAAGGTGTAATAAAAAAAAAAAAAAGGCCCCCCAAAATTTGTTATGCTTTTTCCGGATAAGGCCAATACCCCATATGTGGCCATTATCTGCAGCCTGGGCACACGTTAGGTCTCAGAAGGGAAGGCCCACCATTTTATTTTTTGGAGCATGGATTTTGCGCACTACATCTCATTTGCAGTACCCCTGAAGTGCCAGTACAGTTGAATGTCCCAAAAGTGACCCTAGTTTGGAAACTACACCCCTCAAGGAATTATTGCAGGTTAGTGAGCATTTTAATACCACTGGTCTTTTCCAGAATTTAATGTGCAGTTGGATGGTGCAAAGTGAAAATTGCAAATGTCCCACAATTATGCCATTTCAGGGCCCAATATGCTATGCCCAGCTTGTGCCACAGAAGATATATATATATATATATATATATATATATATATATATATTGTGCTGAATAATTCTCCATATATGATTTTTACACAGCTCCAGGAGGTTTTTAGGGCCTACTTTTTACTTGGATGATTTTTATGCAACATTATGTTTGCAGGTGCTCCAGAACATAAAGTAAGTTAAAAAAATGCCTAATTTAATAAAATTAAATATATATCTATGTATAACGGGAAATTTTAGTTTTTTTCTTTGGGGCGGGGGGTGGTATCTTTGAAATATCAAAATAATTTGGAAAATAAATGTCCAGGGTGTATTTAAGAAATTAATGGAATGGATGTGATGTCAATGGAGTAGTAAAAATTAGCTTTAATGAATATCAACAGTCGTGTGATAAAAACGGAAGCATTCTCCGATGTAGAGGCCTGGTTTAGAGGGACAGGTCGTAGAGTAGAGTGGTGTCTTTCCTAATCCCTCTACTTGAGCAAAATACTATTGTATTTAGACCAGCGTATTCAACTCCTTGGAGCAGCTGGACCACTTAGTGCTGCCTTGAAGCTTGTAAGTATGATGACGAGGTGGCTGCATATAGAAGCCTATTATATATATTTATATTATAGCCTTCACTTTCAGTGTTGCATTTTCTATTGCTGCGAGATACAGCTAAAAGGAGTTTATAGCGTGTAAGGGTTTATTCAGATGGTGCAGCTGAAGCGCGGTTGAGTTCTGGTTCTTGCCACATGGTCGAGAAATACACAGCAAAACACGGAAGCGGTTTAATCACGAATTGTCCCAGTTTTAATGAGCTTCACTAAATTTAGCACTGGGGATGACCTTTAATTCATACCAGAAGCTGCATGTCTATATGCGTCTCTCTAGCACACTGCTCCAGCTCCTTCCACGGACTTCTATGGGCAGCATCATCTGTGGCTCTCTCTCTTCTCCCCCCTCCATAGACTTGTATTAGCAGGCAATGAAGGGACACATCAACTTTTTGCAGTCCGTCTCCTCTGCTCTGTAACTATAGACGGATTTTACTTGACAGTAAGGGTATGTGTAACGTCTATGGCCGCGGTCCGTCGTTCCAACTTACCCCTCGACGACCGCGGCCATGGACATCCTGCTGCTGTGCTGGGTCATCCCCCTGTGAAGCGCCAGCATTCACTTACGGGTATCGAGACAGTCTCCCGGAGGGTGCGCGCGCTCGTGCCCCGCTCTTAAAGGGCCAGCGAGCACACATGAAAATCATCATGAACTCACATGATTTCTTGGACTATAAGAGGGCCACCACCCTTCTGATCCTCGCCTAAGCGTTGTTGTTGTTTCCCAAAGTCTGTCATGCAAATGGTCTCCAAAGTGTCCTCCAGCTTCCTAGTGTTCCCCGTACCTGTATCCCGTACTATCCTGATCTACTGCCGTGCTGAGCTGCATTTCCACGCCTGCTCTGCTACTCCATGCCTGACGTCTACCTGCCGCCTGGTCCCAGTCGAGCCTGCCTTGCTACTGTCTACATTGCCTCAGGTAACCTTTCTGGACTATAGACTAGGTACCATACCTGTTTGGCCAGCTGCCATCCGCTACGCAGTACGGCCCAGTGGATCCACACCCCGCATCGTGACCGTATGTTCACACG
This sequence comes from Rhinoderma darwinii, assembly GCF_050947455.1. Classification (NCBI taxonomy): domain Eukaryota; kingdom Metazoa; phylum Chordata; class Amphibia; order Anura; family Rhinodermatidae; genus Rhinoderma; species Rhinoderma darwinii. The sequence goes on along the minus strand of NC_134691.1, from coordinate 150,009,296 downwards.
CTTAACAAAAAAACGGCTGAAAATACGGCGCTGTTTTCAAGGGAAAACAGCCTCTGATTTTCAGTCGTTAAAGCAACTAGCGTTTTTTACGGCTGTTCTTCTATTGAGTCAATGAAAAAAGGCCCCAAAACGGCTCAAGAAGTGACATGCACTTCTTTTTACAGGGCGTCTTTTTACACGCCGTTATTTGAAAACGAGGCGTAAAATAACACCCCATCGGAACAGAACGCCGTATTTCCCACTGAAATGAATGGGCAGATGTTTGTAGGCGTTTTGCTTCCAATTTATCAGCCGTTTTTATGGACGTTTACGGCCCGAAAAACAGCTGAAAATAGCCCATGTGAACATAGCCTAAGGGGTGGACAACAGATTACAGGAATGGCGAAACCGAGTGGCAGCAACTTCACACAGAATTTGAATGGATAAAAAAAAAAAAAACCTACATTTTAACAGGAAGTAAAATACAAATTTGATATATATCAGGTATACTATTAGATTAGCGTAAGTGGTCTGAAAAGGGGTTTTCCTGGACTTCTTGATGGTTTATCTCCCTCACTTGAGGAACTACCGCCATAATATTAAGTATGGCGGTATTATTCAGGCACGGTCTGGTGGTAATATGTGGTCATGGGACGACCGTAAAGTTTTTCCCTTGTATAGTGGTATCATTAGTAAAACTGGCCTTGGTATATTGGGAGATTTGTTTAGTAACAGTATGGTGATAGTTGTTGCTTGTATAGTGAATACCTAGGCTATTACTGAAACTATTTCAATATATTCCCACACGTATTAGTACAATTCACTGGAATAGTGGAAAATTAAAATAAAAAATAACCTTTATTGATATACATTAACCCCTTCAGGATAGCCATTTTTTGATTTTGAATTTTCTTTTTTCACTCCCCGTCTTCCAAGAGCCATAACTTTTTTTTTTTTCCATCAAAAGAGTGGCGCGAGGACTTATTTATTGCAAGAGTTATTGTAGTTTCTATTGGTAGCATTTAAAGTACCATATAATGTACTGGGAAAAATTATTTGGTGGCTGAAATTGAAAAAAAACCTGCAATTCCTCGATTGTTTTTTGGGTTTAGTTTACAGGTTTCAAAATGCAGTAAAAAAAACCTGCAACTTTATTTTATTCTTTGGCTCAATACGGTAATACTAAATTTATATAGTTTTTTTAAAAATATTTTAAAGGGAAAAAAAATTGTTTGTGTCGCCATATTCTGAGCGCCATAACTTAATTTTTCCATCAATAGGCCATCACATTGCTCAATTTTTTGCGTGGTGAGCTGTAGTTTTTAAAATCGGTACCATTTTTTTTGGTACATACAAAATTGTGATAATTTTTTAAGGGCTAAGTTGATAAAAAAAAAAAAAAAAAAAACAGCGATGTTGGCGGTTTCAATTTGTTTTTACGGCTTTCGCTGTGCGCATTAAATAAAGCTATATTGCAATAGTTCAGACATTTATGGATGCAGCGATACCAATTTTGTTTGCTTTTTATTTTGTACATTGCTTGAGGAAAAATGGGAAAAGGTTTTTTTTTTTCGAACTTATAATATATACATATTTATTTTTTCCACTACAAAAAAAAACAAAAACTTAATTTCACTTTTATTTTTAGTGTTTATTAGCCCTCCTAAGGGACTTCAATCAGCGATCGTTGCAGTATATGGTCATTTTTACAGGCTGTGTGAAGGCACTCCTGGGGGCCTTCATTCGGCCCCTGGGCTGCCACGAAAACGGTCACCCCCGATTTCCTTGTGAGGGGGGGGGGGGGTGAGCTGTTGGAGGGGGCCACCCCCATCTTTTCAACGCCTCAGATGCTGCAGTCACAATTGACCGTAGCATTTGAGGGGTCGACAGTAACACTGTTTCTGGCTGTTCGTCCCGGGTGTCAGCTGTAAAACACAGCTGACACCCACTGCATATGGAGCGTGCTCCAATCATCATAATGGCATGTCCGGGTGGGTGAAAAAAAAAAGAACTTTTAGTATCATTCGTATCCTGCCAATATGAACCACATATATAAGCTTTATTTCTGTACTATATATATATATATATATGGAAAGAGAGCATTGTGTTTGCGATAGGCAGGCAGCCAGCCAAAGTCAGAAGAGAGTCTTTGACCCTATAGCGACTACCTCTAAATTCCTTATAATTGTTCGGTCTATCTGCAATATGTGGTCCTAAACACTTGTCATATAAAACTTCTCATACAGTATCATCCCTCTTGTATAGCAGTATTATTTATTAATTTTGACAGTATAATTTAGAGATATTATCATCATACATAGAACGACGCAATGGGGGTCCCCACATCAGAGAATAAGCAGGGTGGGGGGGCCCAGGTGCAAAACTTGCCCTAGGACCCATAGGTCTCTAGCTACGCATCTAATACTCTTCTTTGTTTGACTAGACAATACCATACATATGGCTGTGCCGGTTAGTGAAGCTCAGTCCTATTCATTTGAATAGTGCTGAGCGGCCGTACAAGGCACAGCCACACCCGTATATACGGAACTGTGATTGTGTAAGCAATGTAGGGGATGCCACGCTCCCTCATTCAGATAATTGGTGTGAGATCAAATATTAACAGCTTATAGTAATGATAGGCCATCAATATTAAAGTCCAAGAAAAAGGGTTCGTCCACTTTTGACAATTATTTCGGTCCCGAGAAAATATGCTGATCAGAGGTCCCCGTGCTGTGACCCCAGTAATTAGCGGTTGAAGATGGCTGCAAAAGTTAAAGTGCAGAGCCACCACAGGTGAAATTAAGAATTACACAGCGCTCATTGAAATCAGAAAGATGCCATTTGTTGCTGCTCTCTATCCTGGCTAATTGGTGGAGGTCACAATTGAGGAAATTTAATCTGTATACTCAGAATGCCTTTGTAGAGTGTTATGCTTTCCAAGCCAGACAACCCCTTTAAATGATATTTTGGCTATAAAACTTCGATAACTTTTTAGTTCATAAAATGTAATAAACTGTTATAAACCATTTGCAAAAGGAATGCGCAATGAAACAATAACCAAAAAAACAATACAGATGATTTAGTAAGTTGTTTTTTTTGTTTCGTTTTTTTAAAAATCATGTTTTGCTTCATACATTTTACATAGAGCACATAAACCATTTACCTCAATAACAATACTTTGATAAAAAATAATACCTTATAAACACTCCTTTATAAATAATGACACGGTTTCCCACAAGCTACTTCAAAACGTAGTTTGATACTAAAACGTCCGTCTTACTAAAATAGTTTCTGTACAATTCTTCCAGATGAAGTCGAGAGTACTCTAGAAGGAAAAGCAAATATCTTACATACTGGCCAGTCAGAACTCCTGGGGACATTGGAATAGTTCCCTTATTGTGGTAATGGCGTAGGCTTACCTGGCGGAATAATAGCTGGTTATATAATGCTCAACATCTAACTCCAGCATAATATTATCCACTCATGTCGACCTCCCTATGTATACAACAAATATTCTGTTGAGGGTTTCAAATTTCAACCCATTTTAAAACGTAGTAGGCAAAAGAAAAACAAAAACAGTATGTTTACAGAGACCTATTACAGTAAATGGCAGGTTTGTTAATTCAATGTATTTACACAGGACATAAGGTGCAATGATCAGACATCAGGGCGATCAGCGGATGTCAAAAATTACAATTCTCATTCTCTACCTGAAGGCCTAGACAAGCACATTTGTTCTTGTGAAACAATAAAAATCTACAAAAATAGAATATATTTATATACACATTGTGAAATCCTCATAATGAACCATATATACAACTCTTATGTATAGTCTCATAAGGAAGCCATTTGTCCCAAAGCAAGTTTAAAAAGCTGCGCGTGATTGGCCAGTTCTGTCACACGGTCCACCATTTCCTGTAATAACGCAGAACTTGGGTAGTTCAAGGCCGCCATTTTAGTGGCCATTACAATATTCTTAAGTAGTTCACACAACTGGTTACTGGAATTCATCAGTCTATGGCAGATCTCCTTTGTGGAAACTTGTCTTGAAAGAGTGTCACCGATAAACACCAGTTTGTGCGCGCTCAGGATGATAAACTTGCTGTGAGCAACGAAAATCCTGGGAGGCTGCGCGGTGCTCATGCAATTGAAGAAGGCGTCGATGGAGTTGAGCAGAGAGATGAAGAGGGTCTCGCACTGGTCGGAGTAAAAAGCCAGTAGCTGCTTATCTTGAGGCGTCAGCGTGCTCTTTTCAGCGGGAAGGCTGCGAGGCGACTTCCACTTTGAGATATCATTTTCCATTGGTGTGGTAATCTCCTGCTCCAGCCGCTGGAACTGACTCAGCTGCAAGACCGATAATAAAAAACATCAGATCCCGTCATCATTTCTAAAAATAGCAGCCAGCAGTTTGAGAAAAAAACAAAAACTTTACCTGGTGCTGTTCTAGTTGTGGTTTCCCTTGCTTTATAATATTTTCCTTCTCTAGAAGATCTCTCTGGTGGCGTTCAAATTCTTCTTTACCCTAAGAGAAATTACAAAATGGGTACATGTCAGTCATTATGCAATGGAAATACCGAATCACATTACAAATGATCTCATGCTCTTATAGATTTAGAAACTGCAACACAACTCTTCAAAAAATTTCCAGTCATAAAACAGACCCAGCCCGACAGGGATGCGAAACTCTGTATCCAACTGAATGAAAATGTTCAAGTTATCAATGGGATATTCTGTCTGCGGTGGAAATGAAATCAGTGACCCTTACTAACGCTCTATATTGTATGTGGCAGGTCCTCTGTGGATAGGGAGATATTAGGAGCTTGTGGGCACTCAAAGAAGTACATTTACAATAGGGCATGAGATCTCTCAACTTATGGCGCTAATTTAGAGGCATCTTTTGCTTGAATATTAGTCTAATAAACATCAAGTGCAGAGTGTAAAGAAAAGAAACGTTTCTGATAATAAAAGGATGTCTTTATTATTGGATTATTCCCACAATTAGAGCATGGCAGTAGTGGGTCTGCGGACGTGCTGCTCCTATATTGGATACCTTTTTCTCATACAGGGAGTAGATTAGGCAACTGATGACTATGAAATTCCCTACTATATACGAATAAGTTCACCACTGGCTCAACTAAAAACGTAGACATTCCGCTGTGGCAAAAACGCACCAATTCCTGCCTTTTTTTACAATGTTAGGAGATGGAGACCGCTCCTCTGAAAAACGCACCAATTCTGGCCACTTTCCGCAGCAGGAATGGAGACACTGCGGTCTGAAAAATACGCACTGCAGGTCAATTTCTGCTCTGAATATTTACGCAGCATGCTGATGAGATTTGATCAATTTCATCCACACATGGGGCTACTGCATTCTGCTGCATTTTTCCGTCCAAAACTGGCGACAGGGCTTCTTTAAGGCAGTGGGTGTATTTAACCCATTGCATAACCCCTTAGGCTGGATTCACACGAGCGCGGCGTTTGGCGTGCGCAAAAGCCACTTAACAGCACCGTGTGGCTGCAGCATATGATGCGCGGCTGCGTGCTTTTCGCGCAGCCGCCATCATAATGACACTCCATTTGGATGTTTGTAAACAGAAAAGCACGTGGTGCTTTTCTGTTTACATTCATCCTTTTGACAGCGGTTGCGCGAATCATGCTGTTCGCACAGAAGTGCTTCCGTGTGCCATGCGTGGTTTTGTTGATTCACGAAAAACGCACAAAGAACGGACATCATGTGACTTTTTTTCAGTGGACTCACGCTGAGTAAAAATCACGGACATGTCTGCACGGCCCCATAGACTGATATAGGTCCGTGCAACGCGCGTGCTTGTTGCATGGACGTTTTTCCCGTTCGTCTGAATAAAGCCTTAACGTTGAGCGACGGATATATCCGTCACAAGCTGGTGCTAGTTATCACATCGTGACGGATATACACAGCCAGTCTACTGCCACGACTGCTGGAATTGTAGAGCACTCGGATTCAGGTAGTTTAACCCCTTTGATGCCATGGTCAACTGCGATCACGTTATCTAAGGCGTTTAGATCGCGGAGCGCCGATGGGTTTTCCATGGCAGCTGGGCGCCTAACAAAGGCCCCCAGGTCTGCCATCAGTAAACTACCTAATAGATTGCCTGTCAGTTTTACACAAACAGGCGATAATGCTACATTATATCTGCGATAAGATCGCATTGTGAATTCCCTAGTGGGACTAAAAAATGTATATATATATTTTTTTTAATTAAAAAACAGTACATCACATTTCCATATTTTTTTCCACCCCCCCCAAAAAAATTAAAGTTAATTAATGAGTCAAACGCACCCCAAAATAGTACCAATGAAAACTACACCTTGTCCCACATGACAGAAAAATAAGAAAGTTACGGCTCTTGGAATGCGGCAATGCAAACACAATAATTATTTTTTTTAATCCTTTTTATTGTGCAAACGTAGTAAAACATAAAAGACTATACATATTTGCTGTCGCCGTAATCGAACCGACCCATAGAATAAAAGGTAACATGTTATTTATGCCGCATAGTGAACGCCGTAAAAATTAAAAATGCGAAAAACTATGCAGGAATAGCGGAGGTTTTTTTTCAATTCCCTCGGACAAAATATTAATCAATATATATTATATCCAACTAAAAATGGTTCAATTAAAAAAATACAACTCATCCCGCAAAAAAAAACCCCTAATACGGCTATGTCGACGGAAGAATAAAAAAAAGTTATGACTCTGAGTCAGTGAAAAAAAAACAAAACAGAAAAAATAAAAATTCCTTGGTCATTATGGCCAAAAATTATCTGGTCATTAAGGGGTTAAAAAGGATTTGCTGTTTAGAAAACGGTGTTCTTTAATTTGATTAGTCATGAGGGATTATATGACAGACTCCTTGCTAGCCTTCTTGTAAAGGGGTCATCACCCACTGGGGGGCATCACCCACTATATCACAGTTATTAGGACATCCAACAGACCTTGACATGTAAATCTTTTATATATCTCATGAAGTCTTTTTCTTGGTTGGTCGATAATAAACTCTTGAAATCTTACAGGGTACCATGGATTGCTCACAAATAGAGGTATATAGAGTCCTTTACAGGGACCCACTTGCGGTATTCTATTATATACTACATATTATATACACAAGTAGAGGAACCTATTAGTCTGTTACCTGTAAGTGGACATAATCGTAGTCATCCATCCAACTTCTCAGTGAACCTTCCCGACTCTTAAAATTTGGGTTGTGCTCTTTTCCCGATTGCTTGAATGGTTGAACACCATCTGCTTGTATAATCTGGGGATTTGTGCCGCTGTCCATAAACTCTGAGTTACTGTTGATCGTGTCTGAAGGCTTTTGATTTTGGAGATTAACGGTCTTAAATAAAAGTCCTGCATTAATACCAATAGTGGTGGTCAACGGCTTAGCATCATCTACAATTGTCCTCGCCACCATGACAAATCTCTCAAGGCTATCACATTTGTTGGCTGCTTTATTGTAAGAGAGAACATTGAGTGACCAATTGAAGTTGTTGAGGTCCTGGCAAGTCTGAGCCAAGATCTGGTGGGAATCATCCAGTCTCTGCAATTCTCTTTTCATTTTATTATAAAGGCCAGGCTCTGAAATACAAGCAGCATTTATCGTAGCCCCTTTTGAAAACTGGAGATATTCGTACAGATGCTGCTGTACTTGGTCTACAGCAGAGTGTATTTCATTTATATGTCTTTCCATGAAAACATACGATCGCCACTCAGCGTTAACAAAGGTTAATAACTTAGACACCGACGTTTCCACTTTTTGTTGAAGTCTCAGCAACAATTCTATGGCAGAGTCTGGGTCCATTACTAGTTTTTTGTCTTGAGAGGGGGAAGATGCCAGAGACGATTCCTTGGACGTTGTGGAGGATGTAGACATGTTGCTTCTAGTGCTTCCAGTGCTGGAGAAGGACAACCGATTTACACCATCAGTTACATCCTGCATTCCTTTACAGTCCTGCTGAACTTGTGGTGGGAAATCATAGATTCCTTCCTGGTCATCTGATCCAGTAACACCAGAAAGGTGGACTCCTCGAGGAAAGTCATAGTCATCTGATGAGGTTTGACTGAGCTGGTTACGAGGAAAGTCATATACGCTGCCATTCCTTGAAGGAACGTCAGAATGCAAATGGCGGACACCATTCATTTTCTTGCACTGCTCTTGACAGGTCTTCGAGGTTGGAGGCAGGGTGTCATAAGTTGGTTCTGGCCTTTGTTTTATTGATGATGGAAAGTCATATGCTTTATCCTTAGCAGAGGGTAAAATGTTGTAAACCTGAGAATAGAAGAAGTATTGAAAATTAGTAGTTTATGGAATTTGTTGTCTACATTAGCAACACCATGGGTCAGGCAGCATACCAAGCACCTTTATTACCAATAAATAACCCCTGATGGTTACTACAGGGTATATTTATATTCTATTAAATTTAGACGCTCAACAATTAACCTATACAGCACTTCTGCCATTATACCCTGGGGATATCGGTACCCAGTCACACCGACCTGGGTACATATGAATCTTTCACACCTCCTGACATTTGAGGAGTATTTATAACCATGGAGTACAACTCATGATTTCTTCACACTACAATATGCTGATCACATTGGGTTACATGTTAAGCCAGATAAACACGAACGTGGGGAAAATAAAAACGGCCGGAGGAGCCCCCATGTGGGTTACGTTCTCACGGATCCCCATAGACTTGAGTCTATGGAGGGTTCCGTGAAAACGGAACAAAATAGGACACGTTCTATTTTTCAATGGACCCTTCACACGGTCCGTTGGAACAACACCCATGTGAATGAGAAATACATGCATCTGTGTGAAGGCCGTTGCTTTAACGGCCGTCATACGGACGTACTCTACGTTAGTCTGAATTTGGCCTTAGAGTGAGATCTAAAACTAACTCCGGCTTCAAAAGCATGACCTACACGTAATTTGTGCACCGTTTAAAATATTGATTCAGCATAACTTTTATTGGTTTACAAAAAAAAATTTTTTTTACACTGTTTTTCTACGAATCCAATACCAATTTTTAGTCTTAATTATATGGTTTAGTGATAGAAACTTAAACTAGATACACACACGGTTATTTATTTTTATTTGTATACAGTACAAAAATGCACTGTACAGAAAAATTACTTATTGATGTAATAGATGTAACACTGCATATCAGACTCCGTGTAAAAAGTATTGTTTAATCCCCTTGAAAAGGCATCCGCACTTACCCCTTGGGGAGGAGGAACATCATAAATTCCTTGTTCTTTGGCTGGACTTAAATACATGTTATTTTTAGAAGCTGGTGGAACATCATATACCTAGAATAAAATGAGAATGCATTGTGTTAATATGCAAATTCTAGGAGGTACAGTGTATACAAAATCCATTTGGAACCACTGGGCAGTGAAAATCATATACTAAATACATTTTTTGTATATTATGGTACGGTACTTTGACTTGATTTATCGATCTGTTTTTAAAGTAAGTATATAGGTTTGCTTTTTTTATTTATTGGCATACCCCTTGAGGTCGAGCAGGAGGGATATCATAGACATTGGCCTGCCACTTTGGTGAAGATTCATAACCGTATCCTTGTCCCATCCGTATTGGTGTTATGACCTGTAATACAAAACCAAATATAAAATTTTAAAAAGATCATTTTATGATCTTCACTTTAGGCTTGTAGCCAAATAGAAGTAAAGAAACAAGTTTGCAAGTGCAATTTTCTATATACCTTTAGTTTTATATACCGTATATACCACTGCACAGTATTAGAACTTATGGAGGAATACCATGGTTTAAAATAAATATATATATAATTTTTCAATAAAAACCAATCTTAAAATGTATTTATTAATAGTGTATGTGATAGTTATTGCGATCAGGCAGAACAGGGTTAAGTATACTTGGCAGATTCATTATGTGTAATGTTCTCTGGGCTGCATTGACGTACGTATGAGGTATAAACAAGGTATAATTATGTGTGGGAATCATTATAGGTTTAACAGAGTCTGATTCCAGGATTTTAAACCAGTTAGACATTATATGCCATTACTATTAAAGGGACCAGCCATGTTGCTGCAATTACAATCTAAAATGAATGTTTAAAACGGACTAAAATCTCAGTAGATGGTCAATTTTGATGTATTAACCAAAGGTGCGCACGCGCACACGCACGCACGCACAAAATCATGCTAGATCAAGTTACTGTTAGGTTTGGAACACACGTCGGCGTGTGACCCACTTAGAATGTTGGTTGGTAGTCATTTTTGGGGTATAGAAAAGTCTAATGCCAGTTGCAATAATAAATTATTATTTTTACACAAAATCACATCACAGTGACATTAAGTGGCATTGTGAAAAATGTATCCCAGCAATCCACAAGCATGCAAGATTTCTTCATTCATCTAGCGCGGACTTCCCAACATCTGCGTGGGATGACAATACGGTCTGTGGAATGGAGCATATTTTTATCGTAAACTGCTCATCCATTAAAGAATACCCAGAGACATTCCAGCAAAAGAAAAGATTTCCATTCTTCTTCACCCTATGTGCGCACTCCCTCAGAATGAGCATCTTGACTTCCATGATAATGAGCTACAATCCACCAGTTACCGCTGAATTCCATCCATATAAATAATTCAGACTTGTTTGTGTAATCAGAGAGGCAGCAGGAAAGCTTACTAATGTCTGCTGTAACCCAAACATTCAGCCGTAGACAGTGAGCACCTACCAGGCTGCATGACATGTTCACTACACACTGAACAGATAAGAAGTAGCAGTGTTTCAATCAGTGAAATAGTAACAACTAGAGACTTTAGAGATTTGCTTTACACAGAATCCCATCTTAAAATCAGACAAGTCAAAAAAAACATTGCAACCTAAATGCATCACTTAAAGCGGCTCGGTCACCACATTATAAATGCCCTATCTCCTACATAATGGGATCGGCGCTGTAATGTAGGTGACAGCAGTGGTTTTTAGTTAGAAAAACAATTTTCACCAAGTAATGAGTGATTTTAGCTTTATGCTAATTACTTTCTTAATTCCCAACTGGGCGTGTTTTTACTTTTCACCAAGTGGCCGTTGTAAAGAAGTGTATGACGCTGACCAATCAGTGACCAATCAGCATCATACACTTCTCTCCATTCATTTACTCTGCACATAGTGATCCTGCGTTGTTCACACTGTTCTGTCACATACTCAGACATTAACGTTACTGAAGTGTCTTGAGAGTGAATAGACATCGCTTCCAGCCAGGACGCAATGTCTATTCACAATCCCTACACTTCTGTAACGTTTGTGTGGGACTTACAGCACAGCAAGCGTAATCTAGCTGTAAGCGGTCATTTACAGCGTGATCTCGCGCTTACTGTGCTGTAAGTCCCACACAAACATTACAGAAGTGTCGGGAGTGTGAATAGACATCCCATCCTGGCTGGAAGCGATGTCTATACACTCTCAAGACACTTCAGTAACGTTAATGTCTGAGTATGTGACAGAACAGTGTGAACAACGCAGGATCACTATGTGCAGAGTAAATGAATGGAGAGAAGTGTATGATGCTGATTGGTCAGCGTCATACACTTCTTTACAACGCCCACTTGGTCAAAAGTAAAAACACGCCCAGTTGGGCATTAAGAAAGTAATTAGAATAAAGATAAAAATCGCTCATAATTAGGTGAAAGTAGATAGTTTTTCAAACTAAAAAAACACTGCTGTAATCTACATTACAGCACCTATCACATTATGTAAGAGATGGAGCACTTATAATGTGGTGACAGAGCCCCTTTAAGATAGGGTCTTGATAGGGCCCTTTCACACATGTGGCTTCTACAAAATACATGTTCCCATTTTACTGTATCTCTCATGGCAACAACAATTCTATTCTATTTTTTTCCCAAAAAGTAGCACATTTTTATAAGTAACCGTTGGCCATCTGCAGATTATTTGTTCCTCAAACTTTGTGTTTTGTCTACCAGTCTCTATATATTATTTAAAGAAAAAAAATAAATAACTGACACCTTAAAATCTATAACCCTGCCATTTTTCGCAATGATTTTTCCACTGCTGGAGAATAATACTTGTCCTCCCACTGTTTTTACAAGACCTGAACAGAGCCTCCATAGTGAAAGAGAAGAAAGAAAAGTTCATAAAGTCATAAGCAGCGAAAGAATATAGAAGCGCAGATCAAACCAGCCTTACAGTAACCGCCCTGTACTGTGTAATTTCCTCCGCACACGGAGGTTACTAGACTTCCTGTTGCTCACAATTCAGTTCCTGGTCCTTTCATTAAGACCCTGATTTTCTCATGGAGGGGCAGGTTAAGAACAATAAGGGATTTTGTGTGAGAAAATAGTGAAACAAATCATTTCTTTCCGCTACTGGACCTGCTCCAGACATCAGAAAGGCAAGGCGACAGCCTATGGACCGGACTTAGATCAGAGGAAAGGAGTCTGACCTTTAGCCCTGAATATCTGTGGTCATTTCTTATAGGCAGGGACCGCTGTCCCAGGTCGGAATGCCATCAATGTTCGCTACCGTCCTTACGGCAAGAAATTATTTCAACTGTCTTGTCGTCTCCTTGTTCAGCATCCTTTTTTGTACAGTCCACAAGAGAGATATGGAGTCCAACACAGAATGCGTCCATAAAAGCAAAAGTTTTATTTCCAGAGCATTAAAATCACATACAGAATAAAATGCTATTCCCACCCTTGCAGAATTTTCTTATATATGAAAAAAACTTTAGGGGACAGCAGGAAAAATAGCTTCCCTACGTAACCTACATTCACCATGGGGTTTGTATATTGCAATGTAAATGAAGTCTTAAGTTATAGCCGCCTGGCAGGACTTCAAACACAGATAAAAGACAGCGCTGCATATAGACAGAATCCACTAAAACAAACAAGTAAATAACACTCGGAGAAGGGCTTTAGGAGTAACAAAAGCTTTACTGACTGCACTCGGGGCCGCCCCAGGTAAAGAATGAAGTGTATGGGACTGGACAAACAGCAGGTGTTCTGCTGTACAAACAGTCCAGACTGAACAGGGCCTATCTTTACACCACATGGCTTTTAATTAACCCTGTCAGAGAACCAAAGGCCAATGACACGGTTCATGTGAAATTTTGAATACAGCTAAAAGTGGTCAAAAAAGCACAAGACCTTCAGCTGAATGAGACAATGTACAGATAGTCAAGTGAACGCCAGTCTAGGAAAAAGGACAACAATAAATATATGATTTGACACATGTAAATATAATTTTTCATTCTCCATGAAAGTGACCGACCTATTTAAAGAGGCTGTCACCAGATTTTGCAAGCCCTATCTGCTATTGCATGTGATCGGCGCTGCAATGTAGATAACAGTAATGTTTTTATTTTTTAAAAACGAGCATTTTTGGCCAAGTTATGACCATTTTTGTAGTTATGCAAATGAGGCTTGCAAAAGTCCAAATGGGCGTGTTTAAAAGTAAAAGTCCAACTGGGCGTGTATTATGTGCGTACATCGGGGCGTGTTTACTACTTTTACTAGCTGGGCTTTCTGACGAGAAGTATCATCCACTTCTCTTCAGAACGCCCAGCTTCTGGCAGATCACGTGTGACGTCACTCACAGGTCCTGCATCGTGTCAGACGAGCGAGGACACATCGGCACCAGAGGCTACAGATGATTCTGCAGCAGCATCGGCGTTAGCAGGTAAGTCGATGTAGCTACTTACCTGCAAACGCCGATGCTGCTGCAGAATCAACTGTAGCCTCTGGTGCCGATGTGTCCTCGCTCGTCTGACACGATGCAGGACCTGTGAGTGACGACACAGCGTGATCTCTCGAGAACACGCTGTGTCTGCACTGCCAGAAGCTGGGCGTTCTGAAGAGAAGTGGATGATACTTCTCATCAGAACGCCCAGCTAGTAAAAGTAGTAAAAACGCCCCGATGTACGCACATAATACACGCCCACTTGGACTTTTGCAAGCCTCATTTGCATAACTACAAAAATAGTCATAACTTGGCCAAAAATGCTCGTTTTTTAAAAATAAAAATGTTACTGTAATCTACATTGCAGCGCCTATCTGCTGCAATAGCAGATAGGGGTTGCAAAATCTGGTGACAGAGCCTCTTTAATGTCTATATAAAGTAGTTCAGATCACATTGACCCAACAGCAGGTTTACCCAAATGGCGTTTACTTCAGTATCCCATTAGCAGAGTTTTCTCTGAGGGTGGATTTTACTCGGGTGGCCAAAAATCGGAATCATGTTAGCCAACACCGGTGCGCTCAGACTCTGGGCTAAAAAAAAAGCAACAGCTCTGGTTCTGGTTATGATTCAATGTGTTTGCACACATCGCAACAGCCTCGTGAGTAAAAGCGCCTCATGGGAGATTGAGGGGTTCATCAATGTGGACAGCTCCTAAAATTCATTCTTTATTAACCCATTATATTAGAAGATAATCCCATCACGACATAGTGGCAACTATATACGGTCCAACTGCCAATGCCCCGTGCAGTTGTCACATATATAAACGTTGGCAGCCTGGAGCGGGGTTTAATGTGTGAGGGGCTGCTTCAGTGTAAGCAGCGCAGCACTTATAGGTGTCCCCCTGTAGATCGCGCCACCTAAGCTCCTTCTAGGAGCGTAAACCCCATTCAGAGCACTCAGGTCGCAGATTCCACTCCTAGAGGGAGCTTAGATGGCGCTATCTATCTGCAGGGTGTGGCACTACTTACAGGGGACACCGTGGCGGCACTATCTACAGGGGACACCGTGGCGGCACTATCTACAGGGGACACCGTGGCGGCACTATCTACAGGGGACACCGTGGCGGCACTATCTACAGGGGCACTGAGGTTTTCAGGAGGTTGGAACAAACAAAAAAATAATGAATTTTATTCAACAGCCATGAACCATGGATGGCAAATGGCGGTTAAAAACTGTCAGAAGGCCGGGAAATGAATTGATATTTTGAGAAACACTGATTCAAAACAGCCATGAAACACTGACAGTTGATCCGTTTTTATCGCCCTTTTTTTTCACGTCGTGTGAACATATCCTTATAGCCCTCTTCACTCTACCCTCACAGCGATCCAGGCTGACAGAGAACACGACTAGGGGTATTTTCACACGCCAAACACAAAAACGTCTGAAAATACAGAGCTGTTTTCAAGGAAAATCAGCTCCTGATTTTCAGAAGTTTTTTTAATCAAAGTCGCGTTTTTCACGGCCGTTTTTGGAGCTGTTTTTCTATAGTCAATGAAAAACGGCTCCAAAAACGGCTGAAGTAGTGACATGCACTTTTTCGTGGGTGTCTTTTTACGTACTGCTTTTGAAAAACGGGCGCGTAAAAAATGCTCCGTCGGAACTGAACGCCGTTTTTCCCATTGAAATCAATGGGCAGATGTTTGGAGGCGTTCTGCTTCAGATTTTTCAGCTGTTTTTTGGGAAGTTTATAGCCCAAAAAATGTCTGAAAACACTGCGTGTGAACATACTCTAATGGTTACAAACACACACACTGTCATGAAAGGGTTAATGTCCTAAATTATTCTATAGTAAAAAGGATTTAAAAAAAAAAACACTTTTAGATGAATGGAATAGGAAGGTAAGAGCATAAATAGCAATTCCTAACATAACGTTGCTATTTCTCCCACAAATTGGACTGTTCTGATCATTTAGATTTAGTAATGTGGGGAATACAATTGCAGAGGTCTGCTGGCGGGAAGCCAGGGAAGCAGTGAGAAGTTTGATGTCCTCCAGCTAATCTGCTATATTAAAGGGAGTGTTACCAAGATTAAGAATATTTAAAAGGGGTTTTCCAGCCAGTAAAAATTGATGGCCTATAGGACAGGCCAGCAGTAGCTGATGGGTCGGGGTCCGACTCCCGGGATCGTCTGTTTTGAAGGGGGTATAGCGCTCATACGAACACTTCTTCCCCTTCATTTCTACTTGCTCACTGTGAATAGTCACTTCAATGGGAGAAGAAGGCTGCAATACCTGTGAATGGCCGCTACATCTGTGTCGACAATTCACAGTGAGAAAACAGATAGGGAGTCGGACCCCGACCCATCAGCCATTGATGGCTTACTGGCTAGAAAACCCCTTTAAGCAATGCCCTATTATATAAATGGAAAAAAACGGTGCTGTCTGTATCAGCCAATCAGAAAGAACAAATCGATACCGGACTTGATAACGCCACTTCTTTGTATTAGTTTTAGAACTGACCTTCACTACAACGCTGGGATATGTGAGCACAGTGTCTGGTTGCTGATAGTACTACCTAAAAGATTCTTTAACCCCTTCCCGACATTTGTCGTAAGTATACGACATGGAAAGCCAGTGCTTCCCGCAAAATGTAGTATACTTACGACAAATACATGGCACCGGCTCAGAAGTCTGTGCCATCATCCCCGGATGTCAGCTGTATCTGACAGCTGACAACCTGATGTAATGGCGGGGACCGAAGTTAGCTTCGGGGAGAAGGGGGATAAGTAAAGACACAGTTTATCAGTGTGACACCGGCCTGTGCAGAAAGGATTGCTTCACAGTGTAAAACACATCTATGGATTATTTTATGGTTTACCCCATTATTATACCCACTGACTATGCCCCTGATGTACTCCGCCCAGCTTACAAAATGGATTAAAAATGAATTTCTGCAACAAAAAAAATTAAATTTGTAAATTTCACCTCTAGTTTGGTTTAATTCCTGTGAAACGTCTAAAAGGGTTAAGAAACTTTCTAAATGCTGTTTTGAATACTTTTAGGGGTGAAGTTTTTAAAATGGGGTGACTTTTTGGAGGTTTCTAATATTTAAGGCCCTAAAAGCCACTTCACAACTGAACTGGCCCCTGTGAAAATAGCCTTTTGAAATTTTCTTGAAAATGTGAGAAATTGCTGCTAAAGTTCTAAGCCTCGTAACATCCTAGAAAAATAAAAGGATGTTCAAAAAACGATGCCAATCTAAAGTAGACATATGGGGGATGTTAATTAGACTATTATGTGTGGTATTACTGCCTGTCTTACACATTTTAATTTAGAAAAATGCAAATTTTTGCAATTTTGCGCCAAATTTTGGTGTTTTCACAATTAAATACTGAATGTACCGAGCAAATTTTGCCAGTAACATGAAGTCCAATGTGTCACAAGAAAACAATCACCTATCCAAGCGATTCTAAGGAAGAATTCCGAAGTTATTACCACAAAGTGAAACATGTCAGATTTGAAAAATGATGCTCTGTCAGGAAGGTCAAAAGTGGCTAAAAAGAGGGAAGGGGTTAAAATTTAGATACACTGGTCTAGCTATTTAAGACGTGGGTCTGCATGGAGCCACGTGGGGGGGGGGGGACGACGACAGCGTGAGCAGTTTAGAAAGAACATATTTCACCACATTACTACATCACATGATTGGACTCTTGATATGGCTCGAATTGGCCACGAAAGCACAAAACAGTGTAGTCATTGGTCTTATCACTCAGACCTTTGGACTATTTGGTTACATGCTGGCTATAAGAACAGTGTTGTCTAGATAACAGTTCCCTATATAGATCCCGACTGAGTAACAATGTCTTATGATAATAAAGTAATCAACCTTAAAAGAAGCAATGAGTCATTGTCACAGGATCCCAAGTGTCAATGTGTCATTATTCTGAGATACTAAGGGGTGTAATTCAACAGAATGCACTACAAATCAAGCAACAAATATTTCAGTAAATATGTTCGGAGCCTTCTAAATGGAAATCACACCGTACTCTCTCTTTATTTAGCTAGATCACACCAAAACCATATGGAAATATACATTTCCATGTACATTTTACCAGTAGTGAGAAATGATTACATGAACCTGCTCTGATGTAGCTGTTCTCAGCCTCATCCCCTTCCCACTACATCAGGAAAACGTAAACTCACTGGATGATACTCATGTTGGTGTTCTGATCATTCCCCTACCTGCTGACGGTGTCCAATTACATACCAGCAGTTTTCTGCCACTGACTCCCTGGTCCAACAAAAAGAAGCCATTACAGATGTATAATGACCTTGTTTTGTAGGTTTCATGCTTTGGACGATAATTTCCCAGAAGCAGAGCTTTACTTTTAACCACCTAATAAAGGCTGGGTGTGAACGGACAACCACCACTTTCAAGCAGTTCCAGGCTAGACTACAAGGGAGTAGTTCAAGGTCACAATGTGGTTTGTTGGTGGTTTTCATCAGTCCTTTATTGCATTCCTTTGGAGCAGATGGATGAGTGTAATATATCGACTTTCTCTGAACTTAACAAGTTCACAAAATACGTCTCAAGCTCTCCGTAATGTAGAGCCTAATCCCCTGTTCACTATGCAGGGATTTGTCTGGAATTAACATCATGTAATTGCTCAGTTTTGCTTACGCTCAGAAAATGCAGAGAAATATATGATCATTTACTTGCAAGCTACTCAGTAGAATATCTAATGAATTGCCATTATTTACAGAATTCTTTTCAACTTTGATACCATTATATTTCATCTCTTTAAAGCGGCTCTGTCACTACATTATAAGTGGCCTATATTGTACATGATGTGATCGGCGCTGTAATGTAGGATTAGAAGTGTTTTTTATTTAGAAAAGCGATCATTTTTGACAGAGTTATGACCTATTTTAGCTTTTAGCTTTATGCTCATGAGTTTCTTAATGGACAACTGGGTGTGTTTTACTTTTTGACCATGTGGGCGTTGTGGAGAGAAGTGTATGACGCTGACCAATCAGCGTCATACACTTCTCTCCATTCATTTACACATCATATAGTAATCTTATTACATCACTATGTGCAGCCACATAAACACACAGTAACGTTACTGAAGTGCCCTGACAGTGAATATACATCACCTCCAGCCAGGACGTGAGGTCTATTCAGAATCCTGACACTTCTGTAGCGTTTGTGAGATTTACAGCAAGGCAAACATAATCTCGCGAGATTACGATGTAACCTGTCATTTAAAACTAGATTATGCTTGTCTTGCTGTAAATCTCACACAGACAAACAAAAATGTCAGGATTCTGAATAGACATCACGTCCTTGCTGGAGGTAATGTATATTCATTGTCAGGACACTGCAATAACGTTAGTCTTTGTGTATGAGGCTACACAGTGATGTCTATTCACTCTCAAGACACTTCAGTAACGTTAATGTGTGAGTATGTGACAGCACAGCGTGAACAACGCAAGATCACTATGTGCAGAGTAAATGAATGGAGAGAAGTGTATGACGCTGATTGGTCACTGATTGGTCAGCGTCATACACTTCTCTTCACAACGCCCACTTGGTCATATAGTAACACACGCCCAGTTGTCCATTGAGAAACTCATTAGCATAAAGCGAATATAGGTCATAACTGTCAAAAATGTTTGTTTTTCTAAATAAAAAAACCACTGCTGTAATCTACATTACAGCGCCGATCAGATTATGTACAAGATAGGGAATTTATGTGGTGACAGAGCCTCTTTAAGGCTGGATTCACACACAGCGTTTTGCTGCCTTTTTAACGGCGTTTTTAAATCAAAAACTGTTTTTATTTTTAGTACAGCCAAAAGTTACATAGAAACGTCAGAAAAAAGGATGTACAAAATGACACGAATTGAAATACGCCACTAAAAATGTGCGGTACATTTTACATTTAGAAGCTTTTTTGATGCAGTTTAAAGAGACTGTCACCACATTATAAGTGCCCTATCTCCTACATAAGGAGATGGGCGCTGTAATGTAGGTGACAGTAGTGCTTTTTATTTAGAAAAACCTATTTAAACCACTTTGAGTGATTTTAGCTTTATGCTAATGAGTTTCTTAATGCCCAAGTGGGCGTACTTTTACTTTCGACCAAGTGGGCGTTGTACAGAGGAGTGCATGACGCTGACCAATCAGCATCATGCACTCCTCTCCATTAATTTACACTGCACTAGCGATATAGTTATATCACTATGTGCAGCTACATACACAAACCCTAACATTACTACAGTGTCCTGATAATGAATACACATGAAAACCAATCAGTGACCAATCAGCGTCATACACTTCTCTCCATTCATTTACACAGCACATAGCGATATAGTTATATTGCTATGTGCAGCCACATACACAAACACTAACATTATGGCAGTGTCCTGATAATGAATATACATTACCTCCAGCCAGGACGTGATGTGTATTCAGAATCCTGACACGTCTGTAGCATCTGTGACATTTACAGCAAGGGAAACGTAATCTCACGAGATTACGATGTAACTGGTCATTTCAAACGAGATTACGTTTGCCTTGCTGGAATCTCACAGAAGCGGTCAGGATTCTGAATAAACACCACGTCCAGGCTGGTAGTGATGTATATATATTATCAGGACACTGCAGTAATGTGTTTGTGTATGTGTCTGTGTCTGCACATAGCAATATAACTATATCGCTAGTGCAGTGTAAATGAATGGAGAGAAGTGTATGATGCCGATTGGTCACTGATTGGTCAGCGTCATACACTCCTCTGTACAACGCCCACTTGGTCTAAAGTAAAAATACGCCCACTTGGGCATTAAGAAATGCATTAGCATAAAGCTAAAATCACTCAAAGTGGTTTAAAATAGGTTTTTCTAAATAAAAAGCATTACTGTCACCTACATTACAGCCTCGATCTCTTTATATAGGAGATAAGGCACTTATAATGTGGTGACAGAGCCTCTTTAAATTTCCAGAAAATATATCTGTGTGTGAAGGAGGCCATAAAGTGCAATTTCTTACATAAAGCATTATAATTTACAAGAGTATTTAGCCACAAGGCTTGTACAGGTGATGCACATGGTTTCAATGTGTTTTGGTTCCTGGGTACATGGCACACTATCACTACGTTTTTTTGAGGACCCTTAAAGAAATGCATTGAAGATAGGCAATTAGTGCCCAACTTTAAATGGTATGATATTTGACAGATTCTTTATTAACTGGTCCGCTGTCTAGTAAAGTGATCCTAGCTACATTCACTACTGTTAACAGAGAGGCAAATAAAGGAAAGGTAATGAAAGGACCAGTAAACAAAAGGCACCAGCTCTATAGATCTTCTGTCTATGGGTAAAATGCACTGTTTGAAAAAGAATCCTGCACCTGGCTTTGATCAAAACCAAGATGAGCTTCTCCAAGTGTTATGAAACAAAAATTCCACATGTGAGCCTTGGTTTTCCAAATATGCATTAGAGCGAGAGGAAAAAAAAAAATGTCGGCTGGAGTACAAGTCCCACAAGAATTATTACAGAGGTCTGTAAGCAGCATTAAGTCTAGAGAGAAAAATGTCTGACCTCTCTGCCAATACAAGCTGCTTTTCAAAATCTAAACTGCAAAGGCAGCCAAGCATTTCCTCCACTGTCCTGCCTGTGTCCGCTGGTGAATGGTAAAAACAGATTGACAACAAGTCTGTAAAGTCTGGAACCCAAGAATGCTGTGACAGATCCAGAACTGCAAACCATATACGAAAAAACAACATTGAATACTGCAAACCATTGTTTAGTAGAGTTAGGCCTCATGCACACGACCATGATTTTCGGGTCGGCTGGGGGCGGAGTGTCACCCGCAAGCTGGCCGCAAATCACGGGCCATGCACATGGCCACATCCATTATTTCCTATGAGCCTGGACCGCAGAACACGGCCGTAATAAGACATGTCCGTTCTTTCTGCGGTCCTGGCTCCTGGGCCATGCACGGACCTTGGAAACCACGGTCGTGTGCATGGCCCCATATAAATGAATGGGGCCGCAATTCTCCCGTGGATTTTCGGGGGAATTGCGGCCACAAAAGCACGTTCGTGTGCATGGGGCCTTATTGAAAAGTTGTTTAACACAAAAGTATTGCATGTATTTTAACAAATATTGATAAAAACTAGAACAAATTCTAGGCCCTGTTCACATACCTTTTTTTTTTTTACACGTTTTTTGCTGTGGAAACAAACAGCCGAAATTGCCTCCCATTGATTTCAACGAGAGGTGGTGTCGTTTTTTTCCCACAAGCGGAAAAAAAACGCTGGTGGGGAAAAAGCGACATGCCCTATCTTTAGGCGTTTTCCACCTCAAAAACCCCATTGAAAATCAATGGTAGGCAGAAATAAACACCGCGAACGGCCCCGGGGAGTTTTTTTTTTTTTAACTCTGCAAAATTCACGGCATAAAACGCATCAAAAATCGCCTGTGGTGCAAAACTACTTTAAAAAACTGGAGCGAATATTTACAGGCAGAACTTTCTGCCTGAAAAAAACTCTGATCGGGGCCGAATACTCCCACTTTGTAATATACTATGTCTGAGTACGATGCCATATTAGGGCATTTAAACATTACTGCGGGGGTTCCCACCTTGGAGCCTTCTCTATGAGCCACAGCGGAGAGCTGCTAACAAGCAACGGCTCTTGCTCTAGCGGACTTGGTGTGGCCCTTCTGATAAATGTGTAACACAGTCGGCCCAAATACTACTACTTTTCCCTGCAGTGACCGCCGAATCAATCTTAAGGGTATGTGCACACACACTAATTACGTCCGTAATTGACGGACGTATTTCGGCCGCAAGTCCCGGACCGAACACAGTGCAGGGAGCCGGGCTCCTAGCATCATACTTATGTACGACACTAGGAGTCCCTGCCTCGCTGCAGGACAACTGTCCCGTACTGTAATCATGTTTTCAGTACGGGACAGTAGTTCCACGGAAAGGCAGGGACTCCTAGCATCGTACATAAGTATGATGCTAGGAGCCCGGCTCCCTGCACTGTGTTCGGTCCGGGACTTGCGGCCGAAATACGTCCGTCAATTACGGACGTAATTAGTGTGTGTGCACATACCCTAACTCTGCAAAAATCAGCTGTTTGCCAGGGTTCTTGGTTGGGGCCTCTCAAGGGGTTGTTTGCAAGGAGACAACCCTTGTAAGTAAGTGGTCTATACAATTACACACAAAAATACGGACAAACCCAGACAAAATCTAAAATTGCTCTTCATACTTTCTTTTTTTTAATGAACTTTTCCACCTCAAAGTTTCTAGTTTTAGAATTTGAAAGCTAAAAGTTTGAATGAGCTTTAAATGCAACTTTTCAACCCCTGGAGAAAACAAAACATTAATAGAATTAAAATAAAAAGGAGTAAACACCAACTCACCTGAGCACCCGGAGAACTGTCCATATTTTCCACAAACTGTGGAGCTTGCTTTAGGTCCTCTAAATCACGACTCTTGTAGGCCTTTAACATGGCTGGACTACGGTGAGATGGAGGAACCTGGTAGACACAATCCTGAATAGAGCTTTGTGGCACTTGATAGATTTGATGTGGGTAGCAGGATTGAGGTGATGCTTCTTGCTTTGGAGTGTCATGTTTAGAAGTGTCTGACACAGGGCCAATAAGAAGCTTCAGTCTATTTCCTGGTGCAATACCTTGGCGCCCATGTAATGAGCAGAGCCACCACCCTTCCAAACCTCCAGTGTTCTGCTCAATCACTGTTAAGATATCCCCTTTCCGGAAAGATAATTCTTCTGCACATTCTGGAACATTATCATACAAAGCTCTGGCCATGAGATTCTAAACACGAAAAATAAAAATATTTTGGTTAAAATTGGATTACCATAAAAAAAACAAAAACATTCAATTACATGTATGATGATATATTTATCCGATTTGTAAACGTGGCTGATTTCCACCAAATCACCACGTGTGAACGCCATTTTGGTAATCAGGAGAACGGACCTATGCCTGTAATAAGCTGCTTAGGGCAGCATATTGAGGTAACAGATCCGCTGCGGAGTATACACATTAGATGTAAAGGTAGTTTAAAGGACGAGTGTCGCGGAAAATAATTTTTTTTATATCAATTTGCTTTTAGTGTTTTATTTTAAAAAAAAATGTATATTTGTGTTTAACTTTTTTTTATTTTCTAACTTTCTTCTCTATGGGGGCTGCCATTTTTTTTTTTCATTTCTGTATGTGTCGATTAATGACACATACAGAGATGGAATACGACACACATCCCCATAGAGAATGCAAACGGGAGCCGTTCGCATTCCCACACAGTCCATATGGAAGGTCTTCGGCCGAGCGACATCCGGCGCCATTTTCTTGTGGACCATAAGCTGCGGCCGGACAGTAAGATGACTACTTCTGGTCTTGGCTTCCGGACATGTGATTAGAAGCAAGCACTAGGAGCGGAGGGAGCAGACGGACTGGAGGGAGCGGCGGCGGCAGGAGCAGGTAAGTTATGTTTGTGTTTTAGTGTGTGATTACCACTGTATGTAAGCCTACTACACTGTGTATTCGCTCAAAAAATGGCGGCACACAGTGTAGGAGGTTTGAACATTCAATCCCCTCCTTTCTCCTGGCACTAGCCAGGATAAAGGAGGGGGGATTGTTTGAGGACGCTAGAGCGAGTGTGTCTTCTCAAATTTTGCAGCATAAAGCAATGTGGTTGCTTTACCACATGCCAATGCTGAAATTTTGGGAATTGCTCCCTCTAGTGACCAGCACAGGGAAATGTTATAAATTAGAATCTAATTTATAATATTTCCTGACTCGTGAAGAAATTAAAAAAATTAGAACAATGTTTAATCATTTATATACTAACAGTTTAACTTAAAAAAAAATAAAAAAAATTCTAGCGCCACATTCCCTTTAAGGCCAAGTTAAGTGTTAACGTTTAGGGTGGAGTCGGGAGGAATAGTGGTCGGCCAACAGCTAAAGTGTATGGGCTTTAGACCAGTCATCTGAATCCATATCGGTCTCTTTTCCATGGTCTTGGTCTTTTCGTGAAACGTGTAGTTTTGGTCTCTTGTTTCATTTCCATTTTTCATAGATTTATTTTTGACTAGAAATAGCCAAACCCTAAAGTGTTACAGAGCAACATGGTTTGTTTTTTTCACATGGGAATTAGGCATCATTGAACATCTGATCACTTCCTTTACAATGTGGTTACCATGAACTGAGACTTCGTTCACATCTGCGCTAGGGCCCCTTTCCGTCTGAGCTTTCTGTCGGAACGGAGCCCTGATGGACACAAACGGAAACCATGGGTTTCCGTTTCCATCGCTATTGATTCAGTCAAAACGACAGAACCCTTGCACAACGGAGACGAACGGAAACCACTGGCACCGGATCCAGCACCATTGAAATCAATGGCGATGGAAACGGAAACCTGTGGTTTCCGTCATGGCTCCGTTCCGACAGAAAGCTCAGACGGAAAGGAGCCCTAGCGCAGGATTGCCTACACTACCATCCTCTTGGCTGACTTGCTAGGTCAGAAATAACGCAAATTTTCCGCAGCATTTTCACAGGACTTCTGCATGTGTCGCAGATTTTGGGTGAAATCCGCAGGGAACATCGAGAACAGAATAAAACATGCATGCGATCATTTCTGTCTGGAAAAACCGTTCAGCATCACGTGGATGAGATTTGTTAAAATCTCATCCACATGGCTGGGACTGTAATCCACTGCAGATTTTCCACACAGAAAATCTGCAGAATTTCAGTCCCTTGTGAATCCAGCCTTAGGGTAGATTCACACCTGGCAGATTTGTTACAGAAATAATTTTATTCAAAAATCAGTCCCATTCATTTGAATAAGGTTATTTCAACATCAGGTGCATGAATTCCTGCAAGCCCCATTCAGATGGATGTAACAGTTTCAATCGCATAAATTTCTGCAAAAAATCTGCCATGTGTGAATTTACTCTAACGTCCCCTACACACTTTGTTGCAGAAATTTCTGCAGCTTAAAGAGGCTCTGTCACCAGATTCTCAAATCCCTATCTCCTATTGCATGTGATCGGCGCTGCAATGTAGATAACAGTAACGTTTTTGTTTTTTAAAACGTTAATTTTTGGCCAAGTTATGAGATATATATATATATGCAAATGAGCTTTGAAATGGACAACTGGGCGTGCTTTTTTTCGTATATGGCCAACTGGGCGTGTATTGTGTTTTTAACTGGGCGTGTTTACTTGTTTTACTAATTGGGCGTTGTGAATAGAAGTGTATGATGCTGACGAATCAGTGACCAATCAGAATCATGCACTCCTCTCCATTCATTTACACGGCACATAGTGTTCTTACTAGAACGATGTGCAGCCACATACACAAGTGTCCTGATAATGAATACACATGACCTCCAGCCTGGACGTCATGTGTATTCAGAATCCTGACACTTCTGAATCTTTTCTGTGAGATTTCCAGCAAGGGAAATGAAATCTCGTTTACCTCGTAATCTCACGAGATTACGCGTGGCTTGCTGGAATCTCACAGAAAAGATTCAGAAGGATTCTGAATACACATGACGTCCAGGCTGGAGGTCATGTGTATTCATTATCAGGACACTTGTGTATGTGGCTGCAGATCGTTCTAGTAAGAACACTATGTGCTGTGTAAATGAATGGAGAGGAGTGCATGATTCTGATTGGTCACTGATTCGTCAGCATCATACACTTCTATTCACAACGCCCAGTTAGTAAAACAAGTAAACACGCCCAGTTAGACATATACGAAAAAAAACACGCCCAGTTGGCCATTTCAAAGCTATATATAAAATAGCTCAACTTGGCCAAAAATGAACGTTTTTCAAGAAAAACAAAAAACGTTACGGTTATCTACTTTGCAGCGCCGATCACATGCAATAGGAGATAGGGGTTTGAGAATCTGGTGACAGAGCCTCTTTAATCAGTTCCACTAATCTGGTTCATGCAGAAAGCACAATTCTTAAGGTCTCTTCTACAGTATTAAAGTGTGATTACCCGCCCCCCCACCCTCGGTAATGCTGGCAGCATATTTAATAACTCCTTCATCGAGAGAAAGAACGTGATCCTCAGGAATGTCATAATACTTCGGACTAGAGAACTACGTTTCAGCAACTTCTCCAAATAAGGGCAAGACAAAAAAAAAAAGGGGAGCCGAATATGAGAATTGTCTTTTTTTAGTCTTGTAACAGTCTTATAATAATGCAGTCAGGTTATGTTCACACGCTTAACAAAAAACGGCTGAAAATACGGAGCTGTTTTCAAGGGAAAACAGCCTCTGATTATCAACTTGCATTTTTGGCCGTTTTTTGGAGCGGTTTTTCTATTGAGTCAAATGAAAAACAGCTGAAAAAATGACATGCACTTCTTTTTAAAAGGCGCTTTTTTACGCGGCCGTTTTTAAAAATGGCTGCGTAAAAAACGCCCCGTGGGAATGGAACGCCGTTTTTCCTGTTTAAATCAATGGCAGATGTTTGGAGGCGTTCAGTCCCCGCATTTTTAGCCGTTTTTCGGTGCATTTACGGCCTGAAAAACAGCTGAAAATAGCCCATGTGAATATACCCTAATAAAAAGGATATATGCAGTACTGAGTCAGCATGATCAAATGATAGCAGGAGACAAATGCCAACCAGTAAACAATAGGACTGACGTTAGCAGGTGCATTATGGGTATGTTTAAATGTATCAGTCCATTCATTAGATTATTTATGAGATTTACTGTCAGGAGACAATAACTTTTTGGCATTAAAAGCAGGAAAAACAAAACCATAAAAGCTACTTTCCAAGGGCATCTTTACCACCAGGAGAGAATGAACAGCGCGCAGTTTCTGCTAGCAGCAAGAACCTAGACTAGTCAAACATAAAATGCTTGTTATCCATCTGTCTTTCTCTGACGGGACTTCTCTTTCTATTATAAGGCGCTGGCTGGCTTAACTTTACACCTTTGGTAAACTAAACTTTACCACTGACTCCCGAACTGGTTAGGGCCTGTTCACACGAGCGTCACCCTTCCGTTCATGAGTTACGTCAAACCTTTCCATCGGAGGAACCCATGAACGGAAAGGCAAACAGAAACCATTACTTCCATTTGACTTAACATTGATGTCAATGGTAATGCTTCTGTTGCAAATGGTTTCTGTTTATCTACGTTCAGTAAAGGTTTCAGGTTTTTTTTCCGCGTAAATAGCACTCGACTACGCTATGGTTTCCGATAAAAAACGTGAAACCTTACGGAACGGGGACAAACCAAAACCATTTGCAACGGAAGCATTACCATTGAAATCAATGTTAATGCAAATTGAAGCTATGGTTTCCGTTTATGGATTCCTACGACGGAAAGGTCTGACAGAACCCATGAACAGAAATCAACGCGGATGTGAACAGGCCCTTACAACAAAGAAACTATATGATTTGCAGGTTTCATAAAGGCACATGTACCAATTACAACAGACATGCTAACATTAAAGAGTATGGCCAGCTTTACTTCTATTAGACAGCTGTCGGCCGATCGTGCATGTTCTCAGTAGGGAGAAATCTGCTGGATCGGGAATGTTGAAATCCAACATGCCGACCTCTCTTTCCCCAGATATCTGCAGACGGGGGGGTGGTTTTGTCAGGACACTGCCTTACCCATTAGATGATCGGCCTGTCCCAGCGAAATTAGCGTGTTTGGGAACATTCAATTAATGTGTATGGCCACCTCCTAACAAAGTCAAAATGATAGACTATAGTCCATATAAATCTGCCCATACATGTCAGGTGGGAGGCCGATAGTCTTAAATCAGAATGTTTGTGTGGATAATAACCCTAAAATAATTATAAATGAGCAAAAAGTCCAAAAAACTCCACCCTTATTCGTAAACATTTATATATCCTACAAACCATCGAATAAAAAGTTATGATGGCCGACTTCTTTGTGTATAGGACTGATCTTGCAGTAAGCCATGAATAAAAGCAGAGTGAGAATATTTACAGTTTACCTTGCACTTCAGTTTGCCATTTCATGGTTATGACTAACTGGATTTAATATGGAAACTTTAGGCTATGTTCACACGGGGTATTTTGCCGAGTTTTTTGACGCGGAAACCGCGTCGCAAAACTCGGCAGAAACGGCCCGAGAACGCCTCCCATTGATTTCAATGGGAGGCGTCGGCTTCCCGCGAGCAGTAAAACTGCCTCGCGGGAAAAAGAAGCGACATGCCCTATCTTCGGGCGCTTCCGCCTCCGACCTCCCATTGACTTCAATGGGAGGCAGGAGAAAGCGTATATCTCGCTGTTTTATGCCCGCGGCGCTCAATGGCCGCGGGCGAAAAACGGCGCGATAATTGCCGCGAAAATCGGCGTGCAGGGAGAGGAATATCTGCCTCAAAGTTCCAAACGGAATTTTGAGGCAGATATTCCTCCCCAAAATACTCCGTGTGAACATAGCCTTAGTGTTTTTCAAGTAGGATTTAAATGTATGACTCCATGACCAATAGAATTCACAAACTGAAATGAGTGCAATGTCCAATGTATCAGACTTGGTGTTTCAAAAGCATAACAATAAAACTAAGTTAATAATTCACTTATGAAAAAGAAAGGAGTTAGATCTAAAACACCTTGAACAAAACGATGATAAAACATAAGTCTGTCTGTAGCCACTGTAATCCGGTAAAGCTGCAAATAGTCACGTCCCATGGAGGTTAACATTATCGGCATGTTGATCTACTATTTCCATTTTTTTTCCCAGGGAAAACAAAAACATGAAATATAGGTCACAAAATTAAAATGACACCCGATTCATTAACTTATTCTGGCCCATAAGCAAGGCTAAACAGCTGAATATCAATGAAATAGGATGAAAATGGGTGGATAGAGGCGACTACTCAAGATTTGCGGGAGGTCAATCAATTCAATAGTTGATCAGTTATCTGCGGCGGTTATTCCTTTTAAAGTTAGAGGCTCTGTCACCACATTATAAGTTCCCTATCTCCTACATAAGGAGATCGGCGCTATAATGTAGGTGACAGCAGTGGTTTTTATTTCTTTTATTTTTTAAATGATCTGTTTTCACCACTTTATTAGCGATTTTAGCTTTATGCTAATGAGTTTCTCAATGGACAACTGGGCGTGTTTTACTATTGACCAAGTGGGCACTGTACAGGAGTGTATGACGCTGACCAATCAGCATCATGCACTCCTCTCCATTCATTTAGTCAGCGCATAGGGATCCTGTTAGATCTCTATGTGCTGTCTTATACTAAACACATTAACGATACTGAAGTGTTTAGACAGTGAGTAGACATTCCACGGGATGTCTATTCACAATCCCGACACTTCGTTAATGTTTCTGTGGTAGTTACAGCAGAGCAAGCGTAATCTCGCTGTAACCTGTCATTTACAGCATGATCTCGCGAGATTACGCTTGCTCTGCTGTAACTACCACAGAAACATTAACAAAGTGTCGTGATCCTGGTAAGGGCGTGCTGAGCAACCTCCTACAGCAGCATACAACATCAGACCACTAGATCTCGCGACCCTAAGGGTATGTTCAGCGTATTACAGTACCAGCAAAGTAAATGAAATTTCAAGTAATCTCATCTACATGTTGCAGATTTTTTTCTACACGTAAATTCACCTGTGGTGTGGATTTTAAAATCTGCAGCATGTTAATTTATCTTGCGTTTCCATCTCAGACAAGTTTTTTTAAAAAAACTAAACGCTTTAAAACACGCACTTTTTATCTGCACCAAATTACTCAACGTGTGCATGTAGCCCAATACAGAAGTTGTCGATTGATAACTGCTCTTTTAATACTGTAGACAGCGCTCTTTTAGTTAGTTGTATGATCTCACGATAACCAGCAAGATCTTGTGTTAGATACCCTATTGGGTATGGGGACAGCTCGACATCTGCCCTCAACGCTTTTCATTGAGGATAACAAGGAATGGCCATGTTGGATTTCAACATGACCGTTCCTTTGTAAACCCAGGAATAAACACTGCCAAGTTTGTCTGTCAGCGCATTCGCTCTATCGATATAAACATGCATACTCATCTGATCTATGGGGGAACTTGGCAGGTTTCTGCTCTAACTTATTTAATAAAGAACAGATCCAAGCAATAGGTACCTACACACATGGTGGATTGGTTGCAGACTTTTCCACAGCAGAATCTGCATGTGTTCTATGTAGAATTTGCTGCAGATTCACCAAGGATTAATCCCCTTCTACATTGAAAAGGGTGAAATCTACAGTGAACAGGTTTTTTCCATAATGACAATGTTGCAGATTTGAAAATCTGCAGCATGTTCGGATTTCCGTGCAGAAAATGTTCCGCAGCATGAGGATGAGATTTGTTCAAATACTGTTGTCATGTACTGTAATCCAATGCAGATTTTTGGTGCACCAATCCGCATGGAAAATCTGCAGCATTTCCGTCCCAAGTGCAGGGGGCTTACCTTTATCTCTGGCTAGAAAAGCTAGTCTGTGTAAACGCACATTCTTAATAGTTCTCTACACTATAAAAAAAAAAAAAAGGGGGAGAATGCCATTTCCCTTCCAGTAAGAATGCTAACTTAATTGTATGCCTAAAATATATAAATATGAAGAAGTAGAAACTTCTACCCGAAGGGTTGAATAGGAAACACTATTAGCCGACATCCAACCAGGACTTGACAGGAATAAAAATAAAATGTATGTAATACATATATATATATAATCATGTTTACGTTCGCTCATTGAAAGCTGTTTGAATCCATGACAGCACAAGCCTAAAAAAGCAAGAAACACAGCATTATGATACAATAAAATGATCTCACTGTGACTAAAAGACACCACACCAAGTAAAAACACAAACATCTACTCATAGGCGTGTGTGAAATCGTAGGTTCATTACTCCAGGCACTGGCAAGGTGTGTTATTATGTACTTAAAGTAATAGGTGATGATGCCATAGGCTACTAGAACTGGAGCGGGAGCACGGAGTAAATTAATAAAGCAAGTAAGTAGCTATAAGATGAAAAAGACTTTGAAATACTAGTGAGTGGTTAGAACCCACACCTGCTCTATCTATTCAGCCCAACACCAGTCATAGCACCTCTATCTCTAATCATAAATTGTGACATTCCTGTATCCTCCCTATGCACACCAAAACAATGGTTAGTACAATGTCCCACCCTTCACTACATTTATCTGCATATATATAAAAAAAAAAAAAAAAAAAAAAGAAGTGAACCTTTTTATAGATTATCATCTGCATATGTTGATATACATTAAATTCTTCCACCCATGGCCAGAGACACCTAATGTTTTTCTAACTAATGCGAAAGTTATTCGATAGGAGCTTCCAGTGACTTCACACACTAATATCTGCTGCACAAAAGCTTTCATTGCAGACCTTCTAAATTCCCTGTAAAATCTTGCATCCTTCAGCACCCATTGAAATTCATGGCACCGCAACCCGACTTGCAGTGAATAGGACACTTTTTCCTAAAATACGTTTAATCTATATTAATGCATGCATGAGCGTGACCAATGCTTTCCTGCCTCTCAGAAAACAACTCTCTCATTGGATCTTTGTGTTTGTTAACTGCGCCGACTTTAGCAGTGCATGTCAACTCTTAGAAAATATTCGGCCACCACAAAAAGGGTCACCTCCTTCAGTAGATATCAATGACTATGCCCCCCTGTTGGAGCTCTGTGGGGAAGTATCATCTTCTGAAGCTCTGTGTACTTCTCAAATAAAAGTATACATCCAGAAAGAATTTCTAATATCCCACCAACTTCCTACCTCTACAGTGACGCCCCCAGCCTCGTAGGAAAGTAAAAGCTTTGCCAATAACTAGAAGACAAACATAGATGTCTACTTTAATGTACCACGTTAAAGAGGCTCTGTCACCAGATTATAAGTGCCCTCGTCCCCATACTAGCGCCTTGTGAAAGGAGCACCGATCTGTCTCATTGATCGGCGCTCGTTTACATGGCCCAGGACGGGCCATGTAAGAGGACCTTTAGTTTCCAATGGCTATTTGCATAGCTATGATTATAGTTCTATTTCCCATAAAATCACCTCTAAAATACGTGTGACTTAAACATCTATTTTGGTATTAGATGTGCCAGAAATGGAAAGCTATGTCATTCTTTTCGTTAGAGGTTAGTTTGTCCAGAGGATACACTTTAGAATTTTTTCTCAGCACGATTTACAAAGTTAGCAGACATTGAACAACCACAGGAATCAGGAATGTGAGGGGTAAGCGGCTCGAAGCCTACAAAGCACATGCTGTTCTCTTTCCCTCTGTACATAGCAGAATACATGGAGTCTTGTGTTGCCTAGGTAATTCCTGTCCCTCTATTGCTATTCCTGCGACTCTCTCCAGTAAAAGTTCCCATGTTGCTACAGACATAGGTAGTTTGTAATAAAAGTGTTCTAGTTGTTACCATTGAAACAGCAAAACTTGTTTGAAGTTAACTTGCCTGACTTTTAACATGCTTATTTGAAGGTAATGATAAAATAACAACCATACTAATGAGAGGGTTGGAGACCGAGGCCATCATATTATGTATGGGACAAGACGTCTCCTGGCACAGCACTATTTACTACTCTAATCTAATGTAGTCATCGCACATGTTGTCTGGATACAATGGTCTATATCCAGAACACTGCATTGCCTTTTGTTACTTCTTGAATAGCAAATTGCTGTAAATCAGTATAAGGGTGTGTTCCCATCAGCGCCACCCTTCCGTTCATGGGTTCCGTCAGACATATCCGCCGATATAACATCTTGAAGAAAGTCAATTGCAACAGTGGACTGCTGTCACACAAGTCTGTTTCACACCTTGTAAATAAATACAATAATACTAGCTAGGTTAATAAGAATATTTTCATTGTGTTGGTGATACTTGTAATAAGTTACTTAACAAAACTATATAATCAGCATTAACTAGGATTTCTAGACAGATTTCCAGTGCCCTCAAGAAGCTCCAAAACTTGCTTTTCCATTCTTCCAGCTGAACATTGGACACGAAGGCAGTAGATGATGTTTGCGCGTCTGTTACTCTTGAAACTACGGTAGCTGTAAGGTGATTCTTCACTATCGGAGGCTGGGGCTAGATGACCATTTTGACAGCTCTCTCAATGATTGCATTTTGTTTACGTTAGGGTATTGACCAAATGGTAAAAGTGGATATAGAACTGCTCTCTCCACTATTTACATAAAATTAACAGAGCTTAAATCTTGAGGCATTACACTAATCCACTGAACTGAGAATATTAGGTTTCATTTTCTCTGGGGAATTTCTACCACCTCTAACTCAGATCAATGGAAAGCCCCGCATTTCTGAAGGATAAAATGTAAATATTCCACTTGGGTGAGATTGTGTGGTTTCTCTGTAACTTATGATGATTGACAGCAACTGAGACAAGGCATAATGAAGTAGCTTTTAAGAGGAGTGTCCTTTTTTCTTTAATTCTATGTCACCCCATAATTCATTATAGTCATCAAGGCAAAACAGATGTGACCAAATTCTAAGCATAGACAAAACTTGACTAGATGTAGCTCCAAAAACAACTTCTCATATACAACTGAAAATCTGATTCCCAGGTCCGGATAGTCATTCCATGCTTTTGCCCTCATTACAATATTAACTAAGCTGGCCACCCATCCATGCAACCTGTACCTTCATAGGGAATGTGTCCCCAAATAACACTTGTCAGTCCTATGGAGGTAGCGCCTGAGAGTGTACAGCCACACGGAGCGGCACTGACAACAACTGTGCTGGCACCATGTTCGGCGCGACTATCAAACACCCTGTTATTGGCCACGAGTTATTGCGGGTGAAACATCTCTTTACCTGCAAACTCGTCCAGCCATTAATCAATACACCCTTTATGGCGGCACGATTTTGCAGGTAAAGGGACATTTTACCTGCAATAACGCACAGCCATTAACAGGGTATTTCACAGCCGCGCCGAACATGGTGTCGGCGCGGTTGTTGGCCGTATCAGGGCCACCCCATGTGGCCTTACCCTTAGGCTACATTCACACGGGCGTGTCCAATTTGCGCACGTAAAAAACACCCTATTTCCAGCAGTTCATGTCCTCTCAGTGTGCTTTGCATGCGGCATGCGTTTTTCACGTCCGTGCAAGGATTTTTTATTTTTTATTTAATTTCTTTGCATTTCTTTGTAACTGAAGTGTGAAACACGGACAGCACAGGGATGTCGTCCATGTTTTTCACGCACCCATAGACTTCAATGGGTGACAAGTTGCGCAAAAACGCACCAATATAGGAGATGCAGTGAGTTTCACGCAACGGACACTCTCTTCATGAAAACTCAGGTATGTCTGAATAGCCCCATTAAAATGAATGGGTCCGTGCGCTGTCAGTTATTTCAACGGCCAGCACATGGACAAGTATTATGCTTGTCTGAATGAGCCCTTAATGTAAGGATCGCTTGTCTCATTATGTAAAGACTATGTATCAATGTCATTGCAAAAGTGCTAAAATAAATCCAAATATTAATGCTATATTCCTGCTTATGGACATCATGAAAGAAAACACTGACCAGGAGTAGATTTTGGCATCCACCCGTATTAACACTGTTTGAAAGTGTCAGTTTAATGCTATATTTACATACGACAAGCGGTTCAGCTAGATGAATGAGAGAAGCAGACACAAAGCGGTTCAAGAATATTATTTTGCTCGGTCTTGTCGAGCAGTCTTATTTCAGTGCAGATAAGATGTCAAGAGCAAAGTATAAAGATCCTGTTCTGGGGCTTAGGGTCCATTCACACCAACAACATCAGTGTGCTGAACATGGAAATCACGCTCAGCACACGGACCCATTGATTTCAATGGGGCAGTTCACACACACACACAAGTTTTCATACAGTGAGAGTCCGCTGCGTGAAACCGACTACATGTCCTATATTGGTGCGTTTTCACGCACCTATGCGTCCATTGGAAGTCAATGGGTGCGTGAAAACGACGCACCGCACACGGATGTGCGGTGCGTGATTTGTGCATCAATTCAATTGAAAATGTAAAAAAAAAGTGATTTGCGAGTGTGTGAATAACGCATGCCACTGGCAATGCACACTGATGCAGAACGCAACACACACGGACCAGATTCACGCGTGTTTTTCACGCACGTGGATCTGATACACTCGTGTAAATGTAGCCTTAGGGTGTGTTCACACGCAAACTCAAACTTCTGAAAATACAGAGCTGTATTCAAGGGAAAACAACTCCTGATTTTCAGGACGTATTTTAAGCCACTCACGATTTTCGCGGCCGTTTTTGAAGCCGTTTTCAATAGAGTTTATGAAAAAAAGCTCCAAAAACGTCCCAAGAAGTGACCTGCACTTCTTTTTCGCTGCTGTTTTTCAAAACGGCTGTGTAAAAAAAAACGGCCCGTTGGAACAGAACGCCGTTTTTCCCATTGAAATCAATGGGCAGATGTTTGGAGGCGTTCTCCTTCCGATTTTTCGGGCATTTACGGCCCCAAAAGCGGCCGAAAACAGGCCGTGTGAACATACCCTTACAGTAGACACAATTGTCATGTAGGTTAAGTAGGGACATGCACACATGCTGAAACAGGAGTCCCTCATCTTTTCAGCTTGTTGCTACTTGTGAATGCTGACCCTTGGGCGTCCATACAGTCAGTCAGTGTTAGTAACAGCTCTGCATCCATCATATTCTGACATATTTACAATCAGTGACAAAAGCTATGTACATACTAGAAGACACAGGGTGAAAAGACACACCCAAGTTTTGGTTGGAAAACATTTTGTCACGGTTTTTCTTTTTCAACAAAAACGTGAATATTATGCCTTGTTCACACAGTGCAGATTTTGCATGTATTTTTCTAACCCAAAACTGGATCCAGGAGATCAGAGCTAAGGGGCCTTCCTTTATATATTTATACTGTTTAGGTTTCGATCCTGGTTTTAGCACGCACACTAACACACACACACACAGGCCAGGTTCGCACATTGCGTAAACGTTGCGGAATTTCCGAAACAGAACGCTGTGCTGTAATTCCGCAGTGTTTACAGTAGTAGCAAAGTGGATAAGATTTACAAAATCTCATGCCCACACTGCGGAACAAAACCGCAGCATAAACGTTAATAAATTGACCTGCGGTGTGGAATTTAAATCCGCAGCATGTAGATTTATGCTGCGTTTGTTGATTTTCCATTGCAGGTTTTCCACATTTAATTCAATGGGGATGCAAAACCCGCAACAGAAAGCCAAGTGTTGCGACTTTTGCAGGGGAATCGCAGCGCTTACGCCGCAAAAAATTAAAATCATAGAACACCCTCCTCCTTCCTGCTGTCCAGCCTCCTGGGATGACATTGCATTCCATGTGACCCCTGCAGCCAATCACAGGCTGAAGCATCACATGGGTTACAACATCATCCAGGCAGGCCAGAAATTCCATGCAAGTTTTTTGGTGCAGGTTCCATGTTGGATACGCTGCGCAATTTTTATGCAGTGTATAAAACCCGTGGGAACCCAACCTTAGGCCCTGCTCACACAAGGTTTTTTCCTTCAGGAATTTTGAGGCAGATTTTGACCTGCCTGCAATATCTTGCCGCTATTTTCGCGGCCATTGAGCGCCGTGGGCAAAAAAAACCACGAAAAATGCATTCTCTGCCTCCCACCGATTTCAATAGGAGATCAGAGGCAGAGCTGCGGCAAGAAAGAGCATACCACTTTTTTTTTTTTTTTTTTTACTGCGAGCAGCTAAAATCTGCTGCTGAAAAAAAAAAATAAAAAAAAAAAAAAAAATTTGCCTCCCATTGAAATCAATGGGAGGCGGTTTCGCCATAAAAAAAACAAAAATAACTCAGTGTGAACAGGGCCTTATAATCTGAAAAATACACTATATCGATATATGTTACCATCTCAAGCGCTTAGCCTTGGTTTACTTTTGGGTGTTTTTTATTGCAGTATGATTTGGCTTTTTGGCACTGCAACCGATCCAGAGATTCAAAAATGTATGGCAAATTAACATGTTCAGCAGTTTTTCGATCTATCGCCTTTAAAAAATTATCATGACAGTTCTAATAAAAACTGAAAAAAATTGTATATGATTATTGTTCAAAAAGCGCTAGCGTGAACTTGTCCTAGTTCTCATTTTAGGGACAGACATTTTTCCCAGGCTCTGTTCACACTGATGTCACAGCTTATTTCTGTTTTCTGGAAGCACTCTATTCCGACTCTGTTTAAAGTCTCCAACGCAGATACCATCAGAATTGATGGGAAGAATAGCGCCAAAATGATGGACACCACGACGTAACGCATTAGAAGTCAATGGGGTCTGTCGTCTTGTTTTCCGTCAAACTGTGATGAACCAATGATCACTTAGTTGTTTCAGATGATAAACATATTCATGGCAGATATTGATCATATCACGACTCAAGTATCGAACAAGCCCTCAGGACACATCAAATCGACAAACCATAATGGACATTCCTTACTAAATCTATGCTAAATGTCATTGCTAACAAACCAAAGATTTCTCGATCAGCTCTGGATTGCTTCAGAACACACAAGTGTGCCATAAATAAAACATACATGAGTCAGATGAAGGGTTTGCAGCGCACTTGACAGTCTACAGCAGATACACAACCATTACACTCAATAAGCCACCACAGTAGCCACACACGGCTAGTCAGATTGCCAGATATAGGTCACCATCAATCCTAACAAGAACTTTACATCAGGTCCGCTCATGGCTCTCAATGACAGATCGAAGCGATTTTCATCTAACTTTCATGCAGTAAAAAAAAGTCGGTCGCAAGCAAATCGCACGCATGTCACATGACTAGAAGTGTGGGTATAGCTCCAACAGAAAACTTTTCTTACTACGGTACTAATAATTGGGGGAAAAAAAAAAAAGTTTTGAAAAACTTTAAGTACAAAAATAACGAAACTTTAAACCGAATGCAGGATGACATCAGAGAGCAGAGCAGTCACTAGACATTTTGTCTAATTAGCAGTAGAAGACTTGCCAGAATTCCAGCAAACTACTGGAACTGCGATGGTTGTGTCAGCTGCCCGGAGCACCATCACAGTGAGGGGTTAACCTTTGTCATGTAGCCTCATTATAAAGTCAGACTGCAATCCCTCACTCACATACTGGAGCTGGGAGGAATCCAGGCTCATATAATAGAGACTTCACATGGTGGGACCACGGTCTCCAGAACGGTACCAGCATACACCCGCCATAGAAGCAGGGCGGCAGTAATAAACACCTACTTTTCACGCTGGTTTCCTCACAGAAGACGTCTACCGCTGTCCTAACATACGGCGTCTTATACATAGGCGCTAAGAACGCAAAAGTCCCCTCACCTTGTACTTCATGTTTGCAGTTTTCCTGGTAGCTAGAGTTAAGAAGTCCACATTGGTAAAGCGTGCAGTAATGTCTGCAGAATCCTGTGAGAGGACACAAGTGAATCAGTCACACTGGCCGCCGCTGCTGCTTCTATCTGGGGGCTCTGTTTGGATTGCACACTGCAGAGTGTAAGTCTCATTAGCATACTCGCTCCTGATTGGTCGGGGGCGGGACTTCCCGGCAGCGGGCTCTTCTCTTCCCCGCATTGTGTGTGTACACTTATTATTTCACGTTATGGCGATGTGAGGGGATTTCTATATCAGGGCATAACTTTATTTAACAGAAATGTGCTCACACAAAACAGCAGCTCGCATACTTGTGTGCTGACAAAATGGCTTCCGGTAACCTGACAGAGGTCTCCATGTAAAAGAAAAAAAATACTTGCATCCAATTCAAGTGAATAGGGTTATACCCTATTCACATGCAGCAGAAAAAAAAATCACCCGGAAAAATGACGATGCGGATTTAAGAAGCTGCAGTATGTGAATTTTTGGGTGCAGATTCCATTTAAAACAGTTTTAAACTAAGGGTAG
Organism: Rhinoderma darwinii; assembly: GCF_050947455.1. Taxonomy (NCBI): domain Eukaryota; kingdom Metazoa; phylum Chordata; class Amphibia; order Anura; family Rhinodermatidae; genus Rhinoderma; species Rhinoderma darwinii. Next base: position 149,969,632 of record NC_134691.1, on the reverse strand, counting down.
GAACACACACAGCGTGTTCAGGGCAGATACACTGCGTCAAGCTGCGCAGCGTATCCGCCCTGAACACCGCAGGGAATGCCGCTCAAAAAAACGCACCACAAAGCAGCGCCGTAAAAAAAAAAGTTCATACTTACCTCCTCCCTCCTCTTTGCGCATAGTCCGGCCTCCTGGGATGACGTTGCAGGCCATGTGACCGCTGCAGCCTCTGATTGGCTGCAGCGGTCACATGGGATGAAACATCATCCCAGGAGGCCGGACTGGAGAGGAAGCCGAAAACTCTGGGTAAGTATAACTTTTTTTTTTTTTTGTCGCAACACACACAACTTTGTTTCATTGAATTCAATGGAAAAACCCGCAACAGAAGAGCTGCGATTCCGGAGCATTAATTGACAAGCTGCGGTTGAAGAAACCGCACCGCAGGTCAATTAATGTGCGTTTTTTTCGGCAGCATTTTTCCGCAGTGTGGGGACGAGATTTGTTGAAATCTCACCCACACTGCTGCTACTGTAATACGCTGCGGATTTTCCCCAATGAATTCGTTATGGAAAATCTGCGAGTGTTTACGCTGTGTGCGTTCGTACCCTAATGGGGCTAATCCGCAGGTGGATCCTCAGTCATATCTGCAGAGAAATCAGTCACTCTCAGATTTCTGCCATGGATTCTTTTAAAAACCCACGTTAGATTTGCCTATGGCAAATCCTGGATGTGTGAACATGAGGGGACAAAGGAATGTCTGTCCTTTCCCCCCTGTCAGCCATACTTGCTTCTTTTTACCTCAGGCTCTTGTTTTTGCTCTTTGGAACTTCAAAGTTTAGCAGCTGTCAAACTTCTCAAGTACCAATGATGTGTCAGCGAAGCATCCTAACATAAGGGTCTAGAATGTGGTGTGTTCGGGGCTCATGAAATTCCCAATAAATGTAAAATCGTAAGGGATAACCTGCCTCTAATGCTAGAAATCAAACAAGGAAAAACTCTCAATTGTTTCTATAGAGAACTGCATTTTGGTACCACTTGTAAAAAACACAGCTGTTTTGTTTGTTGCTGTGAAGTCAATGGTGAAAATAATAACAAAATGTGTTACATAGGGCACGCGGTAGTTTCTAGAAGAAAAAAAACGACAATTGTACACTTTTACAAATATTCACATATCTACCATATCTGACCACTGCATAGCAGCTAAAAGCATAGTGTGGACTGTAGAATTCATGAAATCTCCAGTGCAGCATCTGAATCAAACCCTTTCCTTAAAGAGGCTCTGTCACCACATTATAAGTGGCCTATCTTGTACATGATGTGATCGGCGCTGTAATGTAGATAATAGCAGTGGTTTTTATTTAGAAAAACCATCATTTTTGACGGAGTTATGACCTATATTAACTTTAAGCTAATGAGTTTCTCAATGGACAACTGGGCGTGTTTTACCATATGACCAAGTGGGCGTTGTACAGAGGAGTGTATGATGCTGACCAATCAGTGACCAATCAGCGTCATACACTTCTCTCCATTCATTTACACATCATATAGTGATCTTATTACATCACTATGTGCAGCCACATAAACACACTATAACGTTACTGCAGTGTCCTGACAATGAATATACATTCCCTCCAGCCAGGACGTGATGTGTATTCAGAATCCTGATACTTCTGTAGCGTCTCTGTGATTTACAGCATAGCAGGCGTAGTCTCGCGAGATTATAATGTAAACTGTATGTCGCTGACCAATCAGTGACCAATCAGCGTCATACACTTCTCTCCATTCATTTACACATCATATAGTGATCTTATTACATCACTATGTGCAGCCACATAAACACACTATAACGTTACTGCAGTGTCCTGACAATGAATATACATTCCCTCCAGCCAGGACGTGATGTGTATTCAGAATCCTGATACTTCTGTAGCGTCTCTGTGATTTACAGCATAGCAGGCGTAGTCTCGCGAGATTATAATGTAAACTGTATGTCGCTGACCAATCAGTGACCAATCAGCGTCATACACTTCTCTCCATTCATTTAGTCAGCGCATAGTGACACTGCGTTGTTCACTATGTGCTGTCTTATACTGACATATTAACGTTACTGAAGTGATTAGACAGTGAATAGACATTCCTTCCACATTATAAGTAAACTGTCATTCACATCGAGATGTCGCTGTGCTGTGCTGTAAATCACAGAGATGCTACAGAAGTGGTCAGGAGAATGAATACACGTCACGTCCTGGCTGGAGGCAATGTATATTCATTGTTATGACACTGCAGTAATGTTATAGTGTGTTTATGTGACTGCACATAACGATATAGCTATATTGCTATGTGCTGTGTAAATGAATGGAGAGAAGTGTATGACGCTGATTGGTCACTGATTGGTCAGCGTCATACACTCCTCTGTACAACACCCACTTGGTCATATAGTAAAACACGCCCAGTTGTCCATTAAGAAACTCATTAGCATAAAGCTAATATAGGTCATAACTCCATCAAAAATGATAGTTTTTCTAAATAAAAACCACTGCTGTAATCTACATCACAGCGCCGATCACATGTACAATATAGCGAACTTATAATGTGGTGACAGAGCCTCTGTAAACAACAGTTTGTAGACATATGGCGAATGTATTAAGACTGGCATTTTATACGCCAGCCTTAACCTAAAGTGCGCTGGAGTAAGATGCGCCTAATTTATTCAAATCCAAAGATTTCTTAAAGAGGCTCTGTCACCATATTATAAGTGTCCTATCGCCTACATAAGGAGATGGGCGCTATAATGTAGGTGACAGCAGTGCATTTTATTTAGAAAAACTATCTATTTTCACCACGTTATTAGCGATTTTAGCTTTATTCTAATTAGTTTCTTAATGCCCAACTGGGCATGTTTTTACTTTGGACCAAGTGGGTGTTGTAAAGAGAAGTGTATGTCGCTGACCAATCAGTGACCAATCAGCGTCATACACTTCTCTCCATTCATTTACTCTGCGCATTGTGACACTGCGTTGTTCACTATGTGCTGTCTTATACTGACATATTAACGTTACTGAAGTGATTAGACAGTGAATAGACATTCCTTCCAGCCAGAACGGGATGTCTATTCACAATCCCGACACTTCGCTAACGTTTGTTTGGTACTTACAGCAGAGCAAGCGTAATCTTGCGAGATCACGCTGTAAATGACAGGTTACAGCGAGATTACGCTTTGCTCTGCTGTAAGTACCACAGAACCGTTAGTGAAGTGTCGGGATTGTGAATAGACATCCCGTGGAATGTCTATTCACTGTCTAAACACTTCAGTAACGTTAATGTGTCAGTATAAGACAGTGCATAGTAAATAACGCAGTGTCACTATGCGCGGAGTAAATGAATGGGGAAAAGTGTATGACGCTGATTGGTCAGCGTCATACAGTCCTCTGTACAACGCCCACTTGGTCAAAAGTAAAAACACGCCCAGTTGTCCATTAATAAACTAATTAGCATAAAGCTAAAATCGCTAATAACGTGGTGAAAATAGATTGTATTCTAAATAAAAACCGGGTCTCATTATTTCCGCACCCTTCTAAGTTAGATGTTCACTTGAACAGGGATATCTCTAGGACTACATTTTTAGAGCTATCGTGGCCCAAAGATGTAGTGGTTGGTGTTCATATTTATATGTTACTACTATTCCCGACTGAACTTTTGGTCGGAACCAGGTCTCAGGATTTCACCGCCCTCCTAATTTTGATGTTCACATGAACAGGGATCTGTCCTGTGGACATAAGACATTTGATAAGATTTATTTAAAAATGTACTTATAGATGTCTGATTACCAAATGTATAAATAATGACATAGGACATAGAATTTGAAGCCACCACCCACACCCATATAGGAGGCGTCCATTGACAATATATAAATTGATAGGCCTGACTTCCTTGGAGATTGTTCTATGGTGTTATAAGGTGTGTGTTTATATCAAATAAATGTTGGTAGCTATGCAGCATTATTCAGATAATATACAGTAGGATCGCATCTACCAGGATAATGTGAGTTTCCTTGTATTTCAGATGGAAATGTTCCTAATTTCACATTAAAGACGCTAGCTGATGTGACTATGGATCCCAAGATCAACTAACTATATAATACATACAGACAAAAGCCATTTTTTCATAATTGTTAGTACAAATTCTATAGCCTTTGTATCCTTTTGTTCCATTCACTATATGTGAAGGTGCAGGTCAAATGTTAAGTGACCTATAGTAAAAACCTATTGCCCCGTGTAAATGCTAGTAAATTTGCATGTAAGCGTTATGCTAATCGTGTATTACAAATTCAGGCCCTGAGGCTACTAAGAGTCAGCCAAAAAGAGATTACGAAACAATACAGTAGCACATCCTCCCCTAACCAAAATATGCACAGTAGGAATTAGATTCCGTGCCCACAATAGCAGCGCTTCTGAATTCCAGCACGGGGACGTCTGCATAATAATTCTACAGGCCGCACTTCTTGAATCTGTAGACATACATCTTAAGTTAGTAATACACTTCATTAAGTCTTTGATTTACATTGCAAATGTATGTGCAACTCCACCGTTTTAAATGAAGTTGACTAAAAATATGCCTGTAGGCGACATGAAATGTGTGCTGTCTATCATTCACTCTTTTGTAGACATTACTTAGTCAGGAGAAAGTGGTTTGAGGCCATATTTCAGTTTGCAAACCGCTGAAACAGTCCCCAACTCTAAAAAAAACACTACAAACATAAAATGCATATATTTGGTTTTTTACTGCAGCTATAGAATGTACTAGGACAGACTTTCAATGCTTATTTGATCGTACTAAGGCCCCATGAACACGACCATAGATTTAGTTCGTAATTACGGACCCATTCTTTTCTATGGCCGACGGACACCTTTCAGTATATTTACGGGAAGGTGTCCGTGCTGTAAAGGCTCTCCAAAAGATAGAACATATCCTATTTTTTGTTTTTTACGGACCATGCTCTCATACTTAATATGGGTGCACGGCCCGCAAATGCGGGTGGCTGTCCATCAGCCATCAGCGGCCGGCTGTGCCCGTAATCACTGGCCGTGATTACGGCCACAGTCGTGTGCGGGGGGGACCCAACAGTGCAGTTAAATAGGAAAAGTCATTGGATTGCAATTTTCTTATAACAATTTGTCAAACGATAACAATATTTTTTATGTGATCGACCAATTCACAGCAATGATACATTTATCATTGATTGTGTTGGCATTTTAAACTCGGCAAATATTGTTCCAATCGCTTGGGTTTGATTGAATTGTAATGAAACAATACTTTAGAATCACGTGGCAATATCTTTACTGGGATGTCGTTCAATATTATTGAAATTCTTTAAGGTGTTCTTTCTTAAACACTTTATAGTGATGTCCCCTCATTCATGGTATTCCAGTTAATTAGGTTTTCCGTCTAAATTTATTTGTACAAATATATAGTTTAATATTTTCTAAACATATGCCAAGTGCAGCCAAAACGTATCCCCCCATAAACAATGTGCTCCAACTTAGGGCCTGTTCACATCAGCGTTTGGTTTCCGTTCATCGGTTCCGTTCAACCTTTCTGTCGGAGGAACCGATGAACGGAAAATATAGCTTATGTTTGCATTACCATTGATTTCAATGGTAATGCTTCCGTTGCAGTTGGTTTCCGTTTTTTTTCCATTCCGTAGTTTCCATTTTTTTCACGGGAACAATTGCGTAGTCGACTTCGCTATTGTTTCAGTGAAAAAAAACCGAAATAACTGAAACTTATAGTGTCAGAGAGTGCCCCATTAACAGTCTCGGGAAGAGAATGGCCCATTAAGAGTGCCAGTCATAGAGTGCCCCTATAAACATTGGCAGCCAGAGTTCCCCCGCATAAACATTGTCAGCCCCTATTATCAGTATGGGAGTTCTCCCGTAAATAATGTTAGCTAGACAGTACACCCATAAACATTGTCAACCAGAGTCATCCAGCGAGCCCAACTGCCCCTTCACTGCAGTTTCACATTTCAACAAATATGTATTTATATAACTATCTATTATTATATGATATTTACAGTAACCTACTTAATAGGCTGCATATTATAATAGCAAAATAACCTGTATAAATTTACATTTACTAATATACAAATGACTTTGTATTTTTCTTAGAAAAGGCAAAGAAAGCTTCTGCCGAAACATTAAAGACGATGCAAATTTTGAATCAATTACCATAAAGAAAACGTACTTCTATCTGACTGTGTCTGAAAGCTGCCAGACAGTGAGCTAAATCGTGAGCTATGGCTGGTGTGCAGATCATGTCTGGTCTGCCTGGACTCCTTGAGTCTACTTGGCACGCTCAGCATCACTATGGAAGGAAAAGCAAACCATTCAGGAGGAATCCAAGCTATGCGTGGGCCAGAAAGGAGGAATGCAGGCGAAATGAAAACAATCACAGCTAAGAAAGGATCCAATTCATTGCTTTTTGTTTATTAAATCGCTTATGTCTGATGCAGGCTTTCTTTCTTGGTAATTCTTTTGCTTGCCTCCTTTAGATTTTGTAATTCAAGGTGCCTCATGTTAAAGAGCCCAGTGGTAGAGCTTGGGTTCTCTGTCATCTTTAGCTGCTTTAACTCCCTGAATACAAAAACAAATTAAAGTCCCTAAAAATTGATGGCTTATCCTCAGGATCGGCTCCGACCCCCGGGAGCCCGGCCGATCAGCTGTTTTGAAGGGGATTCAGAATTCGTACGAGCGCTGCTTCCCCTTATTTCTGCTTGCTAACAGTGAATCGTCAACACAGATGTAGCAGCGCTTCACAATATTGCAGCCTTCTCCCATTGAAGTGAATGGGAGAAGGCTGCAATACTCTGAATCACCTCTATATCTGTGTCGACGATTCACTGTGAGCAAATAGAAATAAGGGGAAGCAGCGCTCGTACGAATTCTGCATCCCCTTCAAAACAGCTGATCGGGGCGGGAGTCCTGGGAGTCGGACCCCGACCCATCAGCTATTGATGGCCTATCCTATCAATTTTTAGGGACTAGAAAACCCCTTTAATCTAATTTCTGATGCTGCTTCAATATTTTCATCTATTCTATCGTCTATTTTATGTAGATTCACTTTGCAGTTAAATTCAATCTGTTGGTCCCTTTTATCAGCTATTTTAACAGGGAAAACACTGACTGTAGTATTCTTCTATTTGCTGACAAGAAGTTAAAAAAATGTCTGTCTCTACGATAGCTACTTTATTTCCAATATTTTTAATTATGATAACTTCCAGAAACATCTTTGTACAGTTAAGGCTATGTTCACATGTAAAGGATTCCGCTAACATTCCACCACCACTGCATGTAGATGCTGTATTTCATACCCCATTCACACACTTAGGAAAATATCTGCATGGAATAATGAATGCGCTGTGGCTTTTAAAACCAAGAGCAAGCTGATTATTGCCGCAGATTTCGTGCTGAAAAGCCGCAAATTAGCTATATTGAATTACAATGGGGCTAATCCACATGAGGATAAAATGGTAGCAGAAATGCGAGTTTCAGCCTAAAAAATCCACAGTGGATTTTCTGAATCTAACATAAAAAAAATCATGGCATGCTCCATTGTATGCCATATTATGGAGCTATTCTCCCCTAGAAGCATTGTTTTTTTAGGGGAACAACCACATAATGGGGTGCCGTATTGAGAACCATACTGTGCGACACGCAGGGTCTACAGTTCCATAGTACTGAGCCGTGGGTACGCTATTTGCCTTCGTACATGCTACTGCACACCTAGACAATCCCCAAGCTGTTTGACATATATTCTGTGGACATTTGGTATAACCGAGGCTGTAATTTGTGAAATGAAATACATCCCTCCAGAGTGATAACATAATACCAACCAACACGATGGTAGTGTGATGGTGTGGGTATACTTTGCTGCCTCAAGACCTGGACACCTTACCATTAGTAAAGTAACCATACACATTACCAGATGTTATTATGTTTCGGCCATAGGAACGGGTATTCAGTTAAATTATATCTCTGACATTAAATGCAAAAGTAACTACTACCCATAAGTCACAATAACGCAATAATCAACATTCATATAGGATTTACACACAGGTAGAATGAAAGATACTTTTATTAGATCACACTATAACACTAAACGTACAAAAATTTCTTAATAAAACATTAAATACACAAATGAGGAGGTTTGCAGGTCCCATGCCAACATCTGAAACAAAGTGGTGTCTGAGGGCTTTTGAGCACAAAATATATTGAGTAAAAAACATCCAAAAAATATGTATACCTATACCTATGTATACCAGCCAGACGGAGGCTAAAAGGACACTCATTTGGCCTCCAACAGATGAATGGTGGCCTATTAATACATTTGACGTATGCGCCGGGAGCTTTCTCAGCACATACGCCAAGTGGACACTGCAGATCCAGTGTGAATTCACCCTAATATTTACCAATCAAATAAACATGTTGAGAAAAATATGCCCTTGCCCTTCCCATTTGTATATATGATGGATTCATTTTATGATGTAATTTTTTACATACGATCTTTGTACATTAAGTGTGATATTGTTATCTGGTAAAAGGAGGTGAGGAGCCATTGTGATACATTAACCCCTTCGCGCTCAGGTCAGTAATAGTACGTCCTGCTAAGTAGAACGTTCGCGCTCAGGTCAGTACTATTAGGGTATGTTCACACGGCCTATTTACGGACGTAAATCGGGCGTTTTTGACCCGAATTACGCCTGAAAATAGCGCCTCCATAGCGCTGACAAACATCTGCCCTTTGAAAGCAATGGGCAGACGTTTGTCTGTTCACACGAGGCGTATATTTACGCGCCGCTGTCAAATGACGGCGCGTAAATAGACGCCCGCGTCAAAGAAGTGACCTGTCACTTCTTTGGCCGTAATTGGAGCCGTTATTCATTCACTCCAATGAATAGCAGCACCAATTACAGCCGTAACGGACGCCCTCGTGTGAACATACCCTTACTGACCTGAGTAAACACGGCGCCATTTAATCCCGGCGCGTGCTTGAGCTGTGATACCTGCTGTTTCCGACAGCAGGCTATCACAGCTTAGTGTGCAGGGACCGATCGCGGTGGTCCCCGCCGATTAACCCCTTAGAAGCCGCGTTCAATAGCGATCGCGGCTTCTTAGGGGTTAAGCTGCCATCGCCGGCCTGCTACACGATAGCGGGCCGTGATGGCTACTATGGCAACCAGAATCCTAACAATGGACTCTGGCTACGCCATCGACGGAAGCCTAGTGGGTCCCGACAAAGTCAGGACCCACTATGCTTGCTGTCAGCGAACAGCTGACAGCTCTAATACACTGCACTACGTATGTAGTGCAGTGTATTAGAATAGCGATCAGAGCCTCCTGCCCTCATGTCCCCTAGTGGGACAAAGTAAAAAAAGTGTAAAAAAGTAAAAAAAAGTTGTGTAAAAATAAGAAAATAAAAGATTTAAAAGTAATAAAAGTAAAAGTCCCCCTTTTTCCCTTATCAGTTCTTTATTATTAATAAAAATATATAAATAAACAAATAAACTATACATAATTGGTATCGCCGCGTCCGTAACGTCCTGAACTACAAAACAATGTCTTTATTTATCCCGCGCGGTGAACGCCGTAAGAGAAAATAATAATAAACCGTACCACAATCACAATTGTTTGGTCACTTCACCTCCCAAAAAATGGAATAAAAAGAGATCAAAAAGTCGCATGTCCCTAAAAATGGTACTGATGGAAACTACAGTTCGTTACGCAAAAAATAAGTCCTCGCACGGCTTTCCTGATGGAAAAATAAAAACGTTATGGCTCTTAGAATAAGGTAACACAAAAAGTAAATGATATTTTACAAAATGTATTTTATTGTGCAAACGCCATAAGACATAAAAAAAAAACTATAAACATCTGGTATCGCCGTAATCGTATCGCCCCGCAGAATAAAGTGAATATGTCATTTATAGCGCACGGTGAACGCTGTAAAAAAAATTGAATAAAAAACAATAGTAAAATTGCTGTTTTTTTAGTCCCCACGCCACCTAAAATTAGAATAAAAACTGATCAAAAAGTCGCATGCACCCCAAGAAAACTACAATGGATTCCTCAAGGTCTCTAGTTTCCAAAAAGGGGTCACTTTTGGGGGTTTCCACTGTTTTAGCACCACAAGACCTCTTCAAACCGGAAATGGTGCCTAATAAATTAAATTAAATTAATTAAATGTCACCTCTACTTTGCTCTAAATTCCTGTGAAACACCTAAAGGGTTAATAAACTTTTTAAATGCTGTTGTGAATACTTTGAGGGGTCTAGTTTCTGAAATGGGGTGTTTGATAAGGGTGTCTAATATATGGGCCCCTCAAAGCAACTTCAGAACTGAGCTGGAAACTAAAAAATAAAATAAAAATGAGGCAATACTTCGCTTCTTACATTATACTGATAATGAGCCGTGCCCACCCCGAGATGACCCCAGTTTTGACCGTTTGTATAAACGGAGACCCCTATTAGACCATTTCAGTGCCCGGTTTTCCCAGCATTCACCCCCGAGAAGTATATTTCTATTGATGAGTTCTTGGTACATTTGAAAGGGAGGCTTCAATTCCGCGAGTACCTGCCGGGTAAGAGGGCAAGGTATGGCGTGAAGATGTATGAGCTGTGCGAGAGTGCATCAGGGTATACCTACAAATTTAGGATATATAAAGGGAAGGACACCAGTGCTCAGCCCCCAGAATGCCCCCCCTTACTGGGAGTTAATACAAAAATTGTGTGGGATTTGGTGCACCCACTGCTGGACCAGGGTTACCACCTCTACCTGGATAATTTTTATACCAGCGTCCCACTCTTCAAGTGCCTCGCTTCCAGAAGTCCTGCGGCATGCGGCACTGCTAGAAGAAACCTGAGAGGCCTCCCTAAGACTCTGCTTGGGCAAACACTCAGAAGGGGTGAGAGCAGGGCACAATCTAGCAGCAACATATTGTGTGTCAAGTACAAGACCAGGGAGATGCCACACCAGTACCCATGTACCTGTACGAGGTACCAGTACAGAGACCCCCAAACCAGACTGCATCCTGGACTACAATAGGTACATGGGAGGGGTGGACTTGTCAGATCAAGTCCTGAAGCCTTACAGTACTTCTGGAAGCGGGGCCACAGGCATCGTACCAGGGCAACACTTTTTAGGAGAAGTTCCCCAAACTGGCAAGAAGGGAAAAAGTCAAAAGAGGTGCAGAGTCTGCTATAAGAGGGGGATAACGAACGACACAATATATCAATGTGACACGTGTCCCGAAAAACCAGAGCTCTGTATGAAAGAGTGTTTTAAAATTTATCATCCATTCCTTTATTTTTAATTTACCCCAGTTTTACTCGCTCTGATCCACTTCGCACAGCTTACCCCTCCTCATCTTTCCCCTCTGTGCCCTGCTGTGTGCCCAGGCAGCTGATAACAGCCACATGTAGGGTATTGCCGTACCCGGGAGAGCCAACATTACAGTTTATGAGGTGTATATCTCCGGTGGCGCATGCTGGGCACAATATATCGGACACCGAATTGGCATATATGTATAGAAAATTGCAAATTTCACTCTGCACCAACTGCTGCACATTATCTTTTACACAATACCTGTGGGGTCAAAATGCTCACTACACCTCTAGATGAATGCCTTAAGGGGTGTAGATTTTAAAACAGGGTCACTTCTTGGGGGTTTCAACTGTACTGGTACCTTAGGGGCTTCTGCGTACAAGACTTAGCACCAGAAAAGCTCCAGTAGGCCAAATGGTGGTCCTTTCCTTCTGAGCCCTGCCGTGTGCCCAGGCAGCTAATAACAGCCACATGTAGGGTATTGCCGTACCTGGGAGAGCCCACATTACAGTTTATGGGGTGTATGTCTCCGGTGGCACATGCTGGGCACAATATATCGGACACTGACATGGCATATATATAGAAAATTGCAAATCTCACTCTGCACCATGTGCTGCGCATAATCTTTTACACAATACCTGTGGGGTCAAAATGCTCACTACACCTCTAGATGAATTCCTTAAGGGGTGTCGTTTTTAAAATGGGGTCACTTCTCGGGGGTTTCAACTGTACTGATACCTCAGGGGCTTCTGCACACACGACTTAGCACCAGAAAATTTCCACTAGGCCACATGGTGGTCCTTTCCTTCTGAGCCCTCCCATGGGCCCAAACGGCAGTTTATCACCACAAATAGGGTATTGCCACACTCAGGACAAATTGGGCAACAAAATGCGGTATTTTATTCCTTGTGAAAATAAGAAATTTTGAGCCAAAACTACCTCTTATTGGAAAAAATATATATTTTTTTAATTCACAGCCCAATTCAAATAAATTCTGTGAAAAAACTGTGGGGTCTAAATGGTCACAACACCCATAAATAAATTCTTTGAGGGGTGTAGTTTCCAAAATAGGGTGACTTCTGGTGGGTTTCCATTGCTTTGATACCTTTGGGGCTCTGCAAATGCGACATGGCACCCGAAAACCAATCCAGCAAAATCTGGGCTCCAAAGAACACATAGCGCTCCTTTCCTTCTGAGGCCTCCCATGGGCCCAAACGGCAGTTTATCACCACAAATGGGCTATTGCCGCACTCAGGACAAATTGGGCAACAAATTGGGGTATTTTATTCCTTGTGAAAATAAGAAATTTTGAGCCAAAACTACCTCTTATTGGAAAAAATTACATTTTTTTGAATTCACAGCCCAATTCAAATAAATTCTGTGAAAAAACTGTGGAGTCTAAATGGTCACAACACCCATAAATGAATTCCTTGAGGGGTGTAGTTTCCAAAATGGGGTCACTTCTGGTGGGTTTCCATTGCTTTGATACCTTTGGGGCTCTGCAAATGCGACATGGCACCCGAAAACCAATCCAGCAAAATCTGGGCTCCAAAGAACACATAGCGCTCCTTTCCTTCTAATACCTCCCATGGGCCCAAACGGCAGTTTATGGCCACAAATAGGGTATTGCCGCACTCAGGACAAATTTGGCAACAAAATGGGGTATTTTATTCGTTGTGAAAATAAGAAATTCTGATCAAAAATGACATCTTATTGGAAAAATTGTCATTCTTTTAATTTCACAGCCCAATTCAAATACGCGCTGTGAAAAAACTACGGGGTCAAAATTGTAACAATAACCATAAATTAATTCCTTGAGGGGTGCAGTTTCCAAAATGGGGTCAGTTTTGGGGGATTCCTACTGTTTTGGCACCTCAACACCTCTTCAAACCTGGCATGCTGCCTAAAATATATGCTAATAAAAAAGCACCACCAAAATGCACTAGGTGCTTCTTTGCTTCTGGGGCTTGTGTTTTAGTCCACGAGCGCACTAGAGCCACATGTGGGACATTTCTAAAAACGGAAGAATCTGGACAATACATATTTAGTTGTGTTTCTCTGGTAAAACCTTCTTTGTTACAGAAAAAAAATAGAATAAAATTGAAATTCAGAAAGAAAAACGAAATTTGCAAATTTCACCTCCACTTTGCTTTAATTCCTGTGAAATGCCTGAAGGGTTAAAAAACTTTCTAAATGCTGTTTTGAATACTTTGAGGGGTCTAGTTTTTTAAATGGGGTGCTTTATGGGGGTTTCTAATACATAGGCCGCTCTAAGCCACTTCAGAACTGAACAGGTACCTTAAAAAAAAGGCTTTTGAAATTTTCTTAAAAATATGAGAAATTGCTGTTTATGTTCTAAGCCTTGTAACGTCCAAGAAAAATAAAAGAATGTTCAAACAACGATGCCAATCTAAAGTAGACATATGGGAAATGTGAACTAGTAACTATTTTGGGTGGTATAACCGTCTGTTTTTCAAGCAGATGCATTTAAATTCTGAAAAATGCTATTTTTTCTAAATTTTCTCTAAATTTTGCAATTTTTCTCAAATAAAGACTGAATATATCGACCAAATTTTACCACGAACATGAAGCCCAAAGTGTCATGAGAAAACAATCTCGGAATCGCTTGGATAGGTTTAAGCATTCCGACGTTATTACCACATAAAGTGAAATATGTCAGATTTGAAAAATGGGCTCTGAGCCTTAAGGCCCAAACTAGGCTGCGTCCTTAAGGGGTTAAAAAACGGCTGAAAATCAGGAGCTGTTTTCCCTTGAAACCAGCTCCGTATTTTCAGATGTTTTTTATTAAGCGTGTAAACGTACTCTAACAGTGTAGATGGTTGTTTTTAGGTTGTTTTATTCCAGCCTGGGTTTTATGGTCTTTTTATTTTTTTTATTTGTGTGTTTTATATTTTTCTTGTGTTTTCTCTTTAGATCACAACTGAACAAAATGTCATTTCCAAAAGTTGGGAAGTATGACTAGAATAGATGAACTATTAAAATATCTAGCACAACATTGTTATCTAGAAGTAACAGAAATATGGGAAAATTAGACGAACATTCTGGACAAAAAGTGTGACAAGGGAAGTGTGTGCAAGTTTTAACTATCTTATTATGGGCTCAGGAGGACAAGCAGGCAGACCTATTAGCTGCCTCTGGGCAGTTGTCTGGTGGTACTACGTGGCGGAATTGACTGGTCATTCTGAGACACAGCAGAGTTGTATTTGCTCCAGTGATACTCATTCATAGACAGCATTGGAGTCTGCAAAGTCTTATAAATAAAGCAAGGAGAAACATACCTAAATACCCAAAAGTTAGCTTACTTTTAGAAGTCGTGCTGAACTCTGTCACCACTATAAGTGCCCTGTCTCCTACATAACGGAGTCCTACATTACGGCCCATATCACGCAGTGTAATTGGATCTAAAGGGATTCAATCGTCTTTAAAGCGATCCCCTCACAGAGCTTTTAAAGGGTAACAAAACTTTCAGAAAACTTCTGACATGTCACAGTGACATGTCAGAAGTTTTTATCGGTGGGAGTCCGGGCACTGAGACCCCCAACGATTGCTAAAACGAACAGCAGAAGAGCTCGTGTGAGCGCTGACCCGCTTACTTTCTGATTGGCTTTTCTTGGAGAGCTGATGTAACGGTGTACGAGCCCATAGACTTTCTATTGATTCTGTACACTGTTACATCAGCTTTCCGAGATAACCCGAACAGAAACCAAGAGGCTCAGCGCTCATGCGAGCACTTGTGCCGCTTTGTTTTAGCAATCTGTGGGGGTCTCAGTGCTCGGACCCCCACCGATCAAAACTTATGACATGTCACTATGACATGTCAGAAGTTATCTGAAAGTTTAGCTACACTTTAACACCACTGCAGGGGAATCCCAGAGTTGTAGTCCTCAGAGTAGCTTCTGATTGGTGAGACGGGAACCGAGGTCAAACCAAAAGGTGCACAATGTGGTGCCAGGAAGCAGACCAAAGCATGTTTCTGACCATGATGTCATAAGTTTTACAAGGAAAACGAGGTAAACTGAAGCGGCAACCAAAGGACAAGATAGAAACAAGACACGAAGCGATAAGTCATAAATACCAAACAACATTCATCTTAAAGAGGGGATACATTGTATTTTCCTAAGAATAGTAAAATAAATAAAGCAACTCTAATTAGTTCTGGAATCATTTGCTCTCCTGTTTCCAAAAATATTTGATACATTTTCCAGTACAAAGAGATAAAAGTGGCGGTGTGATCGATTTGAAATGAAATAGGCGTAGTTTAGTCATGAGTAATTTTTCCCACAGGCTGTAACTAAAGCCATAGAAACATTTTTGATTGCTATAACACGAAAGAAGACCTCATCTTAGGGAGCGAACCTTGCCTATAAATAGAAGATGAATGTAATTGCATGTTTATTCTCCAGAAAAATATATAATTTGGCAAATAAGAGTAACATTTCCACATGTATTAAAGTACAACCCCTCTCCAATAGGCCTATAAGGGCATATTGGTGTGATTTGGGGAAGTGTTTCTACTCAAACTCACCTTTATTAGCTTAGAGCAAAGAGACACTGCAAAATGCGGTTATCGCTGTGTGGAAGGATACAGCAGATCACTGGGTGTTCCAGTGGTCAGACCCTCAGTGATCAGTTCAACATCAGAGAAGCTATATAAGCACTGTGGGGTTGTCCTGATGCAACAAACCTCTTAAAGGGGTTGTCCACCTTCTGAAAACTGATGACCTATCCACCGGATAGGTCATCAGTATGTCATCAGTGCGGGTCCGACACCCGGACCCCGCACCGATAAGCCGCTCCGGTGACCTGCGGGCACCAGATGTTGTGGCACGTAATGCTATGTACGGAGCCCGGAAGCAGTTTGCTCCATGCATAGCATAACGGCCATGATGCAGAACTGCAGGTCTGCTCCTATTCACTTGAATAAGAGCAGAGCTGCAGTACTGCAGCTCGGCCGCTATTCCGTGGCCGGAGCTAACTGCTGTCAGAAGCTGGAAAACCCCTTTAATAACTTTCAAACCCTTTTGGGATCTAACCTCTTGTAAAATGTTCTTATTTGATAAATAAGAAAAATATGATTTTAGATAGGATGGAGCCCTACTGATTCTGATGCCAGCAAGCAAAATATGTGTGTATTTAGATGGTACAGCATGTCGATATGTCTCATCAATACTTATAGGTGGTGAGAAATATTTTCATTATTAAAGAGGCTCTGTCACCAGATTCTCAAATCCCTATCTCCTATTGCATGTGATCGGCGCTGCAATGTAGATAACAGTAAAGAGTCAGAAGTGTCAGGATTCTGAATACACATGACGTCCAGGCTGGAGGTCATGTTTATTCATTATCAGGACACTTGTGTATGTGGCTGCACATCGTTCTAATAAGAACACTATGTGCTGTGTAAATGAATGGAGAGGAGTGTATGACGCTGACTGGTCACTGATTGGTCAGCGTCATACACGTAAACACGCCGAGTTAAAAACACAATACACGCCCAGTTGGACATACGAAAAAAAACACGCCCAGTTGTCCATTTCAAAGCTCATTTGCATATATATAAAATAGCTCATAACTTGGCCAAAAATCTACGTTTTAAAAACAAAACAAAAACGTTACTGTTATCTACATTGCAGCGCCAATCACATGCAATAGGAGATAGGGATTTGAGAATCTGGTGACAGAGCCTCTTTAACACCCTTTGTACCACTGACACAGCAGGAGTCTGATCCTTCTAATTTGTAAGGGGCAGCATCAGCTAATAACACAAATATTTCCAATTTGGAACATGTGTAATGTTAAATGATGTAGGTTGTCAAAGTACTTAAAATCTCTCTAAACACATCGCATTGATTGTCTGCCTGATGGTATCAAACCATGTATGGCCGCCTGCGAAATCACATATTGTACTCCATTACTCAATGGCCCTCCGCTAGGAACTGTACTACAACATCTGGAACTAAGGATCGGAGAACAGCTGAAGAACTAATCATTTTATTGTATTTTATATAGGAGATTCACTGACGTACACATGATCATTTGACTAGTTGCTGGAGCTGTTGTTAACAGCATTTAGAGATATGCTTTACAGCAGCCACATGGCCATAGGAACCTGTCAACAGGAGGGGACCCATTGACTTCTATGAGAAAGTTTTCTATGCATGCTCTGTGACCTGTGCAGAGGACATTGCACAGAAAGGGATTGGAGGGAAGCTGTGTGTATCACCTATTGTCAATGGTGGATGCTGTATTATCTATATAGAGGTGTTAAGCTGGCCATACACATTAGATGTATTTTGCCCGAACCCGTTGATTTCGGTAGGACCAGTCAACCATGTAATGTGTATAGGGGCGTCCCGGTTCTGCCCTGATGGCAGATGCTGAGGAAAAGAAGGATCAGGCTTTTGAAACATGCAATTTGATAAACCGTTGCAAGAGGATTCTGGCAGCGGCTTTCTCACTTCTCCCTATTGAAAACACATATACTGTACACTCGACAAATTGAGCATTCAAGTGTATGCGGGAGTCGGGAGAAATAGCTGTTGGCCTAACAATCGTTCAGCCGACAGCTATCTATAATAAAAGGTCAGCCTTACCTTTCAGGGTACGTTCACACGGTGTAACGGCCACGGTCATGGGCCACAGACCATTCTCATCCTGCCGACATCTCCCTCCTTGGAGATGCAAGCACATGCGGCCGTCCTGCGGCCGTCCTGCCACTAGGGTGCGCACGCTAACTCATTCCTGGCCTTAAAGGGCCAGCGCGCGCACATGTAAATTACTCCCAGATCCCCCTGGACTATATAAAGGGCCCTGCCCTTTCACTCCTTGCCTGAGCATTGTTTGTATTCCTATGTTAGTCTTGCAAATCGTTCCTTAGTCATATCCTGTTCCCAGTGTTCCTGTATCCCGTGCTGTATTTGTTCCCGTGCCCTCTCTAGTGTTGGGGTTGTGTTGTGCCGTCTGCTATGCCTGAGGTCATACACCACGTCTGGTGTCATCTGCCACGCCTGGTACCTCCTGCCACGTTTTGCATTAACTGCGGTCAAAGTACCATCTGAGCCTAGCCTTGCTACTGTTTGGACTATTACAGGTACTACCCTTGTGCTTGGACTTTGTAGAGACTTGGTACACTGTTGTTTGGCCAGCTGCTACTCCGCTACGACGGTGCGGCCTAGTGGGTCCACATACCCATAGATCGTGACACACGGCTTATTTTCAGCCATTTTTCAGGCCGTGAACACCCCGAAAAAACTGCTGAAATTACGGGGGCTGAAAATAAGTTCCCATGGGGCAGCGTTCCATTCCCATAGGGCGTTTTTTTATGCGACTGTTTGAATAAACAGCGCTAAAACATACGCCCCTTAAAGAATAAGTGCATGTCAAGCCATTTTTGGAGCCGTTTTTCATTGTCTCAGTAGAAAATCAGCTTAAAAAACGGCCGTAAAAAAATGCATCGAAAAACGCTTGATGCATAAAAAACGACTGAAAATCAGGGGATGTTTTCCCTTGAAAACAGCTCTGTATTTTACGGACGTTTTTCGTTTGCCGTGTGAACATACACTTATTGCAATCCTGCCAGTGATGATAATGAGATGAATGCTGAGAAGTGATCTCTACAGAACAGGAAGTGTCAGCCTATTGTGAGGCTCAATGACCAGAGTGAAAACAGTAAGATTTTAGGATAATTTTTTAGTATAGATAATGACATAGAAAATCACCCCCAAAAATTTTTTGGAACGTAAAAACTTGATTTCAATAATAGGTCATTTTCTGATGACACATTTCCCTTATTTGTCCTTATGCAGATGTAATCTGCACTATTTTCTTGCCCACTGCTGGGCAATCAGAGAGTCTTCAAGAGTGCCAGCATTTCCTTGATATGATTGTGCCTAAGCCAATTCCATTTTGTAAACTTTACATAAAGTATCAATTGTTTTTGAAGTGACTGATCAGCACCCACTATCATTGCAATATCCCTGAGTCATTTGCTGGTACAGTATACCGATTGTTGCCTTTGTAGGCAGAGCAGGAAGCAAATGGCTGTAAATTGGCTTTTGATGCTCCTCAACTTGCTCAAGCTGGCGTCCCACAAAGAAAGAATATTTAAAGATCACATTCTACAGAGCAGTGAATTGTGAAATTACAGGTTATTTTCTCTATACAAACCTACATATTTTCTTTGCTGATCTATGAGTCCTTGTCTTTTACAAATGCACAATGTGAAGGAGAAAAATCATACAATAAAAGAAACTTATCTGTTTTAAATCTATAATAAATGGTGGATAATGTTGATTATGGCATGGAAGTACGCAAAGGGGTAACCGAGCACTAGGATGGGGGCCCCTACTTGACCATTTTCTCTGTACATTTATGGATTATTTAGTATGATTATAATATTATTATTATTATTATTATTAATAATAATAATCATCATCACCATCATAATTTTCATGCTAAATTTTCAGTATTTCATAGAGTGACACAGGTCCCATTTCTAACACACAGTTTACATTAAGGAATTGTGGCATACAATGAAGAATAAAGATAAAAGTTGGCAAATATGTAATCATTTTACTATGTACCATAGGAACAAATTCAGTTCAGAGTTTTTCAATGAATAAGCTTGAATGAATGGAGCTTACTGCTGAAACTGCTTTCATTTCTCAAATATTTATATCCATCTACAAAACGAAGAAAACAAAATAGAATAACCCAAAAATAATTTTCGTATTTGTAGAAAAGCATATTCTAATAGGAAAACTGTTATTATATAGTAATGGAACAATGTATTGTAATGGTAATGGAAAGCGATTGTGAATAATGTTTCTGCTGACCATGTGTGTGCTGAAGTTACAGACTATCTCATAATATACAGTATTCACATAAGTTATGACTATAAAAATACGGTTTCCAATTACAATTATGCTCTGGGAGTACATAGCAACCAGGAAAGCTGACAACATTGGGTCGGTATGCACTTATGTACATTTAGTATGGTCACCTTCCTTACAGCCTCCACCACTCCTAGCACTGTCCACGGGGTTGGAGTCATTGCCATTATTTTGCGTTCTATTGTTATGTATTTGAAAGCTGTAGAAGGGGTTTGGACTAGGAGACACATTGGGGCACCTGTATAAAAGGTATCTTTGTACAAACAAATCTTTTGTATATGTGGAAAATTCTCAAAATCATCATACAGATATGCGTACATTTTCTGCAAGTACTAGTTTTTCTTGCACAAATGTTATAAAATAAATGAAAAAGATTAATTATCTTCCAATGAATATATCACATTTGTCATTTTTTGCAATTGTACACTTGCTCTGACCTGGTCTAGCATGTCCAATAGTCTTTTGTGATAAAAAATTTCACACACACTTAATAAAACATAAGCAAAACCTCCAAAAGCAGGTTGCCATGAGCTTTATAAATATTGGGCATGTGAGTGGGTGATCGTGATCTGTGGGTATGTGGACCCACTGGGCCGTAACGCCGTAGCGGGATAGCAGCTGGCCAAACAGTGTACTAAGTCAATGTCTATATAGTCCAAGCACAAGAGTATCTGTAGAGGTTCAGACAGTAATAACGGCTAGGCTCAGATGGGACCTTTGCAGCAGACACCAGGCGTGGTGTAACACAGCAGGTGTGACCGATGGCACAACACGACTCCAACATTCTAAAGCACAGGGACAACGGTAGCACGGGATAAAGCATACATGTAGCAGGTACGGGAACACTGGGAACAGGATAACACTAAGGGACCATTTGCAAGACTTTCACCGGTGAACACAACAACGCTCAGGCAATGAGTGAAAGGGCAGAGCCCTTTTTATAGTCCAGGGTGATCATGGGTTAATTGATGATTATTTTCATGTGTGCGTGTTGGCCCTTTAAGGCTGGGCACCCTACGGAACACAGCAGAACGCAGAGGAAGTGAGGAAGTGAGCTCACAGATCCAAGGCTGCGTCTGTCTTCAACAGTTTTAGTGCCCATAGACATTAGGTGATTGTCTTCACATCTTCACAACCTCACCTTAAGCTAACCATACACATTAGAGAACGTCGCGGGATTGTCCGGCTCTCCCCCACGGCATATGTCAGGGAAAAGAAGCATCAGATACTGTATGTTGGATTTCAACATGCCCAATCCTTTGTTTCCACGTGAGGGAAGATATTGCCATGGGGGTATGGCAGTAGTTTATTCCCCTCTCCCCTTTGAAAAATACATGCATGTTTGGCAAAAACAAAAATGCATATTTCTGGTGGAGTCGGGAGCAATTGCTTTTGGCTGAACAAGCCAACAGCTATCTCGTCTATGGCCAGCTTAACTATTGAAGATATTTCCAATGACTAAGGGTAGCTTTACATTAGCAGATTTTCTGGCCGGTAACGAGCGCTGATCTATGTTATAACATGTCAATCGGTACTTGTTTAGCCCCATTTACATGGAGCAATGGTTGTAATATATGGGGACGAACTATCGTTTTTACGATCGTTCATCCCCATACGTTTGCATTTTGTCCTCAGAAGCTTCCCTTTTTTTACACAGGGAGATGTGCTGTCGAGATGCGACCATTTTTGGCCAAATAAATGATGCTATCAGCCGATTAACAAGTATTTGTTTGTTTTTCGGCTGATCGCTGTCCTGCTAAAAAGGGCAATGATCAGGATCAAGCATTCGTATAAGTGCTCGTTCGCCCAATCATTGGCCCGTGTAAAAGGGCCTTAAGTTCACCCCTCACACATCTATAAAGAGTTTCATTCATTATACATTCAGGTAATTCTACATATTTTTGGGCAGGACCTATCAAATCAAAGAGTTTAAATACTTTTTCACTAGTTATTAGCAGCGATTGAATGCACCTGTGGGAACTGAAGTATACCTCTGCACGTCATATCTATTTGTGGCAGGCTGCCTGTGCCTTATTTTCTGGTTTTAGATTAATTTCCTTTTTTCTTCTATCAAATAATTGATTCCATTCAACAATGACTCATTTTATTTGTACAGTATACCACCCTACGCAATGCAATGGGTGGTATATTGAGTGTGTCAAAAAGCTGTTGGTAGACACATTACAGCTTAGGTGAAGTAATGGGAGAGTTTGTTTTTCTCATGTCGGATGACTGTACAGTGCCTTGTACTTCCCAAAATGCAAATCACCAGAATAAGCTCTGTGCAGACATTGGGTTAACTCGGAATGCTGCAAAATTTCAGTAATGAAGCCATCAGAACATTGAGTGCAGTTTAGGACTATAATACATGCTGTAAAAACATAATTTATTGATTATGTAATTTGCTTCACTTTAGCCACCACTACCCTTACTGTAGACTGTAGGTTAACATAGGTACAATTCTGTTTGTTTTAGCAGTCTGCACCTTGATACTATATATATACAAAATGTGCTTTTTATAGAATTTTCAGAGTGTGATGAGTAAAGCAAGCATACTAGCCAACTGTCCCGAATTTGCCGGGACTGTCCCGAATATACAGAGACATTCCCAGTAAATTACTGCCCGAGACTTGTCCCGGCAACTGCTACATTAAATTGTATCTGCATCCTCGAGACGCAGGTGCAATTGAATACTATGGCAGAGCAGGAACCTATCCTCTTGCTGCTCTGCCGTTCACTCCTCCTGGAGCGAAATCCCCAGCCAAAGCGTTGCCGACGCACTGCCCGGGGATTCCGCTCATACAGTAAACCCCTGATGCGTTGCTGACGCCCTCGTCTGCTCATAGAGAAAGCCCTGACTTCACTGTCCATATAAGGGCAGTGACGACAGGGACACCGACCAGAGCATTGCCGACACCTGAGCGACACCTGAGCGAGCCACTGACGACATCACTGTCCATAAATGGACAATGAAGTTAGGGGCTCCTCTTGGAGCGCTGGAATCCCCAACCAAAGCGTTGCCGACGCCTGGCCAGGGATTCCGCTCATACAGTGAGCCCATGACTTCACTGTCCATATAAGTGTTGTGATGTCAGGGGCATCTCCTGCAGTGGAATCCCCAGCCCGAGCATTGCCAATGCCTGGCCAGGTATTCCATTCATAGAGGGAGCCACAATGGCTCTATCTACAGGGAGACTATGTGGCACTATATACAGGGGAAGTATGTGGCACTATATACAGGGGGAGCATGTGGCACTATCTACAGGGAGGTGTGTGGCATCATCTACAGGGGTGTGTGGCATCATCTTCAGGGGATGTGGCATCATCTGCAGGGGAATGTGGCATCATCTACATGGGGTTGTGTGGCATCATCTACAGGGGGTCTGTGTGGCATCATCTACAGGGGGTCTGTGTGGCATTTACAGGGGGGCTGAGTGGCATCATCTACAGGGTGTGTGTGTTCATTTACAGGGGGTGTGTCTGTCACCATTGACGGGGTCTGTATGGCATCTACAGTGGGTCTGTGTGGCATCATCTACAGGAGGTCTATGTGGCATCTACAGGGGCTGTGTGGCATCATCTGCAGGGTGTGTGTGGCATCTTCTACAGGGGGTGAATGTGGTGTCCTCTACAGGGAGTTGTGTGGCATTACCTACAGGGGATCTGTGTGGCATCATCTAGAGGGTGTGTGGCATCATCTACAGGGTGTGTGTGTGTGGCATCATCTACAGGAGGTGTTTGTGGCATCTACAGGGGGGCTGCGTGGCAATATCTACAGAGGGCATTGTGGTATTATCTACAGAGGGCACTGTGGCACTGTCTACAGGGGGCCATGTGGAACTATCTACAGTGGGTACTGTGGCATTATCTACAAAGAGCAGTGTGTGGTACAATCTACAGGGAGCAGCGTGTTGCAATATCTAGAGGGAGCAGTGTGTGGCAATATCTACTGGGGGCAGTGTGGAGCACCATCTACAAAGGGCAATGAGTGTGGCACTATCTACACTGGTTTTTACACTACCAATAGTGGTCAGCACATATTACCTAACCCTAGTGATAAAGTGAGACATCACCTGCCTATAAAACAACCAGATAACCAGAGATATACCGGCCACCATAGTAGTTGTCAGCCAAACTAGTGCAGAAATTTTGTGGTATTTTTTGTATGAAAAATTCTGGAAAGTCACGCCCACTAGTCACACCTACTAATACACCATGCCCGATAAGACACACCCACCAAAGACGTCACACCCTAAGTGTCCCTGGAAAAAATGTTGGCAACTATGAGCAAGCCATAAACAAGTGATTTTTGTTGTCCGAAATTAGAGATTTCTACAACTTATTGTCGTTGTTTGGACTTTTCCTTGACACGAAAAACCGCATCAGATACCAACCAGATATGGAAGATAATTTTTTTCAGTTGTCGTTGGGTGCAGTAATCATTGGTGCCAAACATAAATCTGCACCCCATCATGCAGCAACCATTCAGCGCAGTCTCAGATTAAGGCCTAATTCACACGAGCGTATTTCACGTCCGTGTTACGCGCGTGAAAATAACGCACGTCACACGGACCTATGCAAGTCGATGGGGCCATTCAGAAATTCCGTGTTTTTTTCACGCAGCGTGTGTCCGCTGCGTGACACTTACTGCATTGTCTTATACTTGTGCGTTTTTTGCACATCACACACACATTGAAGTCAATGGGTGCGTAAAAATCACGGACAGCACACGGACGCACATCCGTGTGCTGTGCGTGATTCACGCAACAGTTGCTAAAGGAATGATTTTGAAAAAGAAAACCACCTCCTTCAGTTTATTTTGCTGACGTGAAATGCGTGACATACTGATGAAATCCGCGGGTAAAAAACGCAGACATGCACCATACACTGATGTCACACGGAACTGCAACACAGGAAAAACACTGCGTTTTTTATGCGCGCAAAACTGTCACGTTCTACCCCCTATGAGATAAATAAATCTTTAAGCACAGTTATTCTTTTTATAAAATGTGTGTGGTTAAACTAACATAAGTGTATTTTTGTTGTAACAAGTTCATTTCAAAATTGCTAATTCTTAGAATAACTGCACAAGCAATACAGTGAAGTTTTTTTACATCACGTGTAAAAATTGTTAACTGCTGAACACAATATAAACTCATGTAAAATGGGTTGTGGTTTATGTGCTATTCGAGATGATCTGGTTTCTACACTTCTTGTAATTTTTCTGTTACTTAATTATACAAAATAATTAAAATAATGTGGCAATAGTTTTGTCTGCTTTTCAAAATCACATTTTCTTAAAGGGGTATTTCCAGAAACAAGTATTATAGGTGATAATTGTCTGTTAGCTGGGGGCCCCACACTAATCATAAAAACGGTGCTCCTGAACCCCTAGAACCTCCTCACTTCACCCCCTGCATTGAGGAGGAGCTTGAATGGAGCATCACCCGCCGCTCCATTCAAGGTCTTTGGGACGGACTAGGCTGTTTGCGTTATTCCCATAGTCTGTGAATGGAGCAGCAGCGTGCATGCTTGACTGATGCTCCATTTAATGTTGTCTTTACTGCGGTCAAGCAGTTTGGAGGAACAGGGGGGTTCAGGACCCCTGTTCTCCCCAGCAATCAGACAAATATCATCTATCCTGTGGATAGGTGAAAATTGTCGATTCACTAGAACAGAACATTTGACTGTTCACTGTGCTCATATAAATCATTGCTATTTGCACATATCAAAAATAAATGATAAAAGTAGTAACTATTATTGGTGTAATCTACTTTTTTGGCGCAGTCTAAGGAGTCAGACATTAGATGATCTAGGCTCCTGAGATGGAAATCCGGTACAGCTTAGAAACCATTTAGGTTACACGGTGGAAGTACATTGCAGGATTGACTTTCACTGCAGCTTTATCAGGATATATTACATCTCTATTATGACCGCAATCAATATGTGGGTTCCTCAAAAAAACAAGTAATATTACAGAGTAGGAACCCTTCATAAAACATAACCTTTATTCATTATTAAGAATAAAATACTCTAGGTAATTATTGTGATACACAAATACCCCAGACACAGACGGGGTTGCGCAATCCACAATTATTACCTGTCCAGAAACCTATATCAAGATGGTGTGGTACCGTACACCTCCTGTGGACAAACTCCAAGGATACAAAAATTACTACCACACACAAATTGTGTAATTCAAACACCAACACTGATATTTCATAACCCTCCCAACGTGTTTCTCCACCCTCGTTGGTTCATCAGGGGACAATAATGGACAAGGTATATGTATATATAAATAAAGACCAATGAAGGTATAGATATATGAACAATAAATGTTTGTGTTGCCGCCGCGGTCCGTCGTACCTACTCTTACCCCTCGACTGCTGCGACCGCAGACTTCCTAGTTCAGGCCAGCATCTCCCTCCTAGGAGACGCCGGCACTCGGTTCCTCTCCGCACAGCATTGTTCTCTAGGGCGCGCACACTCGTTCCCCGACTTAAAGGGCCAACACGCACACATGAAAAATGTTACTAATTAGCCCATGATCAACCTGGACTATAAAAAGGGCTTTGCCTTTTCACTCCTTACCTGAGCATTGTTGTGTATTCCCATGTTAGTCTTAGTAAATGGTCCCTTAGTGTTATCCTGTTCCCAGTGTTCACGTGCCCTGCTACCTGTATCCTGTATCCCGTGCTTTGTTTGTTCCTGAGCCTTATCGAGTGTTGGAGTCTTGTTGTGCCACCTGTTATGCTTGCTGTCATACACCACGTCTGGTGTCATCTACCACGCCTGATATCCTCCGCCACGTGTGGCGTTATCTACCTTCAAGTTTCATCTGTGCCTAAGCCTCTGCTACTGTTTGGACTATTAGAGGTACTGCTGTATTAGGACTTTGTATAGACTTTTGTTTGGCCAGCTGCTACCCCGCTATGTCGGTGCTTCCTAGTGAGTCCACATACCCATGGATCGTGACAGCTTGCTTGTATCAGCACATTTGTATCAGATTACCACTCACGACTCCTGGGAGTAAAGATGATACATGGCTGAGGAAGGAACAGGTAGGTAAAGATAGTTCATTTTACAAGGCATGCTGGTTTGTAAATGCTGCTGATGGAGACATGGTATCCCACATGGTCTGTGATAACTTCCTGAGGAGGAAGAAGCTGAGAATTTAAATAGTCCCAGGCCCAAAAGATATGTACATAGCTAACTTACATTTAGTTTAGAGGACACTGTGGCTGGCATTGTTATGGTGGTATTGTGGCTGCCACTTTTTGGAGCACCATGCACCATTAATGGAACTGTATGAGGGTCAAATTGACTGAGACTGTTTGGGGGGGTTAAAGGCTTGCATTGGTATGAGTAATCTGGCCGGTCTCAGCAGCTAAAGAACCTCTTTTTGAAGATTTTTCGACATAAAGCTCACACTTCCTCGTTAACCTTTCTCAAAACAAGTTTTTGCAGAGTTGTATATTAAAAAGAATAATGTATCCCTACTATAAATTATTAAAAATACTAGAACTCACGATAGATTTCCTTAGATTTTAAAGCAATCCACTTGTGGCCTCATGCAGGGGTGTAATTAGTAACCATGAGACACCATAGAAAAACTTGGAATGGGCAGAGCTACACACTGTTTACCATCAGCAGCAAGTTCAGTTTCAAGTAAATTCATGAAATGGAAATGTTATAGCTATTTTGACTTTCACTCCATCCTTTGTGTGTGCATAAGCTGCCTTTCTACCATGCACAGTAATCCCTGATTACCCCCTCAGCTCTGAGGCTCCTTAAAGAGGCTCTGTCACCAAATTTTGCAATCCCTATCTGCTATTGCAGTAGATCGGCGCTGCAATGTAGATTACAGTAACGTTTTTATTTTTAAAAAACTAGCATTTTTGGCCAAGTTATGACCATTTTTGTATTTATGCAAATGAGGCTTGCAAAAGTCCAAGTGGGCGTGCTTAAAGTAAAAGTCCAACTGGGCGTGTATTATGTGCGTACATCGGGGCGTTTTTACTACTTTTACTAGCTGGGCGTTAGGAATGGGAGTGTATGATGCTGACGAATCAGCATCATCCACTTCTGTTCGTTAACACCCAGCTTCTGGCAGTGCAGACACACAGCGTGTTCTCGAGAGATCACGCTGTGACGTCACTCACTTCCTGCCCCAGGTCCTGCATCGTGTCGGATGAGCGAGGACACATCGGCACCAGAGGCTACAGTTGATTCTGCAGCAGCATCAGCGTTTGCAGGTAAGTAGCTACATCGACTTACCTGCAAACGCCGATGCTGCTGCAGAATCAACTGTAGCCTCTGGTGCCGATGTGTCCTCGCTCGTCCGACACGATGCAGGACCTGGGGCAGGAAGTGAGTGACGTCACAGCGTGATCTCTCGAGAACACGGCTGTGTCTGCACTGCCAGAAGCTGGGCGTTCTGAAGAGAAGTGGATGATACTTCTCGTCAGAACGCCCAGCTAGTAAAAGAAGTAAACACGCCCCGATGTAACACACATAATACACGCCCAGTTGGACTTTTACTTTAAACACGCCCACTTGGACTTTTGCAAGCCTCATTTGCATAAATACAAAAATGGTCATAACTTGGCCAAAAATGCTCGTTTTTAAAAAATAAAAATGTTACTCTTATCTACATTGCAGCACCGATCTGCTGCAATAGCAGATAGGGGTTGCAAAATCTGGTGACAGAGCCTCTTTAAATAGTGAAAGTGGGCTTCCACGGCTGGCGAGCTCCAGAGCAGATGCTTGACCTGCTATCCTGGTGGTTATATCATAAGGTTCATCCTTTTATATGTTCATTAAACTCTCAAGTCGAATTTACAGTAGGGAGGACGTTATCCTATATGTATTCTCTAAAAAGTCCATCTGAGCCAACCTATCTAGTCAAATGGGTTGTCCGGGATTGCTAGCATTACCGCTGGGGCCAGTGACTGGCTGTCGCTGTCACGTGCATGAACGGAAAGTCATCTCGCAGGAAAGTCAACAGGGATCGACAGGTACCATGGGAGCAGCGGTGCTGGATCGGTGGGGGATTGAACAGGTGAGTATTGGGTATTTGTTTTTTTTAAATCCTTTTTCCGTCTCTTTGCGCATTTTGTTTTAAGTTCTGAGAGACCCTTTAGTATCGAAACTTTTTTAATTTAAAAATATTATTGTCATTTCATTGACAGGCCATTTAAACATTTGGACAAAGTTGTTCATTATATACTAATAATCCCCATTCATGTCCTATTCTAAAGCTGTCTCAATTATTTTTAAGTGAATGTTAAAAATGGAATTCCAAGCAACAAAGCGCTTGAACTATTGCTCTCGAGTGCCTGTGCTGCTGAATTATTGTGGTTACTATTAAAGTACTTCATTTAACAGGCTGATGCCTGTAATCTTTCACAGAGCAATTGGAATTCCTTTAAACAGACTTTCAATAGGTAATTGCTGTTCTCTGCTATAACAGACATGTTACAATGCAAAAGACTGAAATCTGACATTGAAGATGGTGAACTGGAGAATGTATTTTATAGTCACGAAGAGTAAATTAGCTGGGGATACACACAATCAATGGTGTAATTGAGGATACAATGTAGATAGTGGGTGGTAATAGAGACTGCAGAGCTTTATTATGCTATACATGTAATTCCACTGCGATTGCCATGGCTATTTCCATATAGCTAGACCTGATTAGGGTATCCGCAATTTATCTGTTACAATCTCCTTAGCCAAAGTAGACTGCTACTCCTTTTACCCTAAGGGTTTTTTTTTGTTTTTGTTTTTTTTCTTGCAAAGTTTCCTTTTATCTACTTTTTGCTAACCCCTACTTCACCATATCTCTTTTTTTTTCCGGACAAATTGCATAGTGTCGGCTCTCTTGAAAGCCTTGCCCCAGACAGCCATGCCTTATGTAAATGTAAATGTCTCTATGAGTGATGAGAACCATTTTCCCTTTTCAAATTCACTGGTTCTGGTTGGCTAACCCTTGTTCCATCTTTTTTCTTCGAGAGTAATATGAAAATCACTTGGAAATCTCTTGAAAACCGCTTGTTAAGGTTTGGATTATTCTATGGATAAAGGTCCTACTACAAAAGTCTAGGTATAGCCCTAGCTTAAAAACTCCAGTGGTAAGGCATGCTTACTGTAGAAACTACAACATGTCCTAACAAAGTAATGGTTTGATATAAATAGGACTTTTAAATATCTTATGCACAACTAATTAAAATCTGGCTGGTACTAGAGTAGCAAGCACAGGTGTATAAACATATCCTAAATATCACTAATGAAAAAATAATAATAGCGAACTAGAAGCAGTGAAATAAGCACAATAATGTTTCCTAGGGTCAAATAATAAATGAGGCTAACCTCAGGATAAACTAGTAACCTATTTTCTATTGTCTTTCTGTATAGCTCTAAGTTATGACATATTTGTATAACTTGAACCTACTTCTATTCAAATTCAGAACATCCCCAGTGACGATGATGAGATATTTGATTAAATCAATTATGTGAGTGGAAAATAAAAATGTGGGAGAAGCAATTAAATTTTGCACAATTATAGAAATTTCAGAATGTTTCCAGTGCTTGTTTTCTTTTTTTTTTTTTACTGCAAATTTTCACAATTTTTCACTTTATACCTTTACATATCTTGCTATGAAACAGAATTATAGTGTGTATAGCTCAGCACTTAAATTCACAATTCAGTAAACTTCAGAGCTGAAATTGCTTAACAATCCAAGATGTTTTAATAAGGTACCTTAATCTTACATAGTTACATAGGTTGAAAAAGACACAGGTCCAAGTTCAACCTCTCTCTATCAATTACACGTCTTTCATTGCTTCATTAATTATAACCCTAAATTCCATTCAGCACTAAAGAAGAATCAAGCCCTTTTTTTAAATGCTGACATAGTATCTGCTGTTATTAACGCTTGGCGTAGGGCATTCCTTAGTTTGACTACTCTAACTGTAAAAAACCCTTTCTATGAGCAGGATCAAGCATATTGGATTTCAACATACTCGATCCTTTGTTTCCGCAGGAAATAAGAGTCTGGCAGAGGCTTATTTCTTTCTATCAATTGAAAACACATGCAAGTTCTGTCGATCTAAACTTGCATGTGTATGGGGGAATCTGGAGGAATAACTGTCGGTTGAACGAGAGAAGGGGATTATAATTTCAGAATAGTTTATGTCAAAATGGCAATCTGTATGTTTATATCTGTATTTATGTATATAATTAACTCCTAGCCTAGTTTGGGCCTTAAGGCTCAGAGCCCATTTTTCAAATCTGACATATTTCCCTTTATGTGGTAATAACTTCGGAATGCTTAAACCTATCCAAGCAATTCTGAGATTGTTTTCTTGTGAGACATTGGGCTTTATATTAGTGGTAAAATTTGGTCGATATATTCAGTGTTTATTTGTGAAAACTTGCAAAATTTAGAGAAAATTTAGAAAAAATAGAATTTTTCTGAATTTGAATGAATCTGCTTATAAAACAGATGGTTATACCACCCAAAATAGTTACTAGTTCGGGTCACATTTCCCATATGTCTACTTTAGATTGGCATTGTTTTTTGAACATTCTTTTATTTTTCTTGGCTGTTACAAGGCTTAGAACATAAACAACATATTTTTAAGAAAATTTCAAAAGCCTTTTTTTTAAGGTACCTGTTCAGTTCTGAAGTGGCTTTGAGGGGCCTATGTATTAGAAATCCCCATAAAACACCCCACTTTAAAAACTAGACCCATCAAAGTATTCAAAACAGCATTTAGAAAGTTTTTTTTAACCCTTTAGGCATTTCACAGGAATTAAAGCAAAGTGAAGGTGAAATTTGGAAATTTCATTTTTCTTGCTGAATTTCAATATTATTAAAAAAAAATCTGTAACACAGAAAGTTTTACCAAAGAAACACTACTAAATATGTATTTTCCAGATTCTGCAGTTTTTAGAAATGTCCCACATGTGGCTCTAGTGTGCTCGTGGACTAAAACACAAGCCCCAGAAGCAAAGAAGCACCTAGTGCATTTTGGGGCCTCTTTTTTTATTAGAATATATTTTAGGCAGCATGCCAGGTTTGGAGAGGTGTTGAGGTTCCAAAACAGTAGGAATCCCCCAAAAGTGGGAAAAAAAGCAATTGAAACCCACCAGAAGTGACCCCATTTTGGAAACTATATAAATCACTGCCTTAATGAACGATTAAAACTTGATATATATTATAGGTATCAAAACTAAAAATGGGCTTAGAAAGCAGAGAAGAACTATTTAAGGCGAAAGCAGGAAAACCAGTAGGGAGACGAAGGCAGATATTGCAATTATATGTATTAATCACAGCCTGCGTGCAGATTCAAGATCCCTTTGTATTATATTATAAACCTGGTGATCACTGCCATTGAGTCTGTGTCCCTATATCTGCGTCCCAACGCGTTTCTGCTCCCTACATTCATTAGGGTGCGTCATCAGGGGTCACAGTGATTATTATTAAGTTCAGACACACATAGATAGGCCGGTTAGCACATATTACGTGCCATTCACATTCACCCGGCTCGTGCACGACACTAGTCCTAGTCCCCTCCCATCATCCGGAGGCGCGGCGCCCCGCCGGCCAATCCCCAGCAGGCACACGTGGGTATGACACCTGCATGAGGACAGCCAACGAGAGCGCAGCGATGCCGACGCTGGGAGAGGAAAATAGCGTCCCTAGAAACCAGGGATTAAATTCGGCCGTATAACACTCTGGCGAGAAAGACATGAGAAAGTGGAGAGCTCTAACACCAACAAAGGGAGGCATTAGAGTAATATATGGCCATTTTTAGTTTTGATACCTATAATAAATATCAAGTTTTAATCGTTCATTAAGGCAGTGATTTATATATTTAATTGAAGCGAACGTACATCTAGCAATATCAGCACAATGATTTATGTGCAGTGTTAATCCATTTTGGAACTACACCCCTCAAGGAATTAATTTATGGTTGTTGTTACCATTTTGACACCACAGTTTTTTCACAGCACGTATTTGAATTGGGCTGTGTAATTAAAACATTTTAATTTTTTCCAATAAGATGTAGTTTTGGCTGAAAATTTCTTATTTTCACAAGGAATAAAATATCCCATTCTGTTGCCCAATTTGTCCTGAGTGCGGCAATACCCCATTTGTGGTGATAAACTGCCATTTGGGTCCATGGGAGGGCTCAGAAAGAAAGGACCACCATTTGGCCTACTGGGGATTTTCTGGTGCGGTCATGTATCCAGAAGCCCCTGAGGTGCCAGTACAGTTGAAACCCCCCGAGAAGTGACCTAGTTTTAAAAACTACACCCCTTAAGGCATTCATGTAGATGTGTAGTGAGCATTTTAACCCAACAGGTATTGTGTAAAAGATAATGCGCAGCAGATGGTGCAGAGTGAGATTTTCAATTTTCTATACATATATGCCAATTAATTGTCCGATATATTGTGCCCAGCATGTGCCACCGGAGACATACACCTCATAAACTGTAATGTGGGTTCTCCCGGGTATGGTAATACCCTCAATGTGGCTGTTAACAGCTGCCTGGGCACACAGCAGGGCTCAGAAGGGAAAGATGAGGGGGATAAGCTGTGTGGAGTGCATCAGGGTAAGTAAAACTGGGGTAGATTACAAATCAAGGGATGTATGATAAATTTTAAAACACCTTCATACACAGCCCTGGTTTTTCCGGGACACGTGTCACATTGATATATTGTGTCCTTCCTTACCCGCCTCTTATGGCAGACTTTGCACCTATTTTGACTTTTTCTCTTCTTGCCAGTTTGAGGAACTTCTCCTGGAAAGTGTTGCCATGGTACGATGCGTGTGGCCTCGCTTCCAGAAGTACTGGGTGCTCCCCCTTCTTGGTCCCTAAAGATTAGGTTCTTGATAACCACCTCTTGAAATTCCAGGAAAGTTCCCCTCTGGCCTGCACATCGACGTAGCACGTACGCATTGTACAATGCCATCTGTATGATGTGCACGCTCAGCTTCTTATACCACACCGCATGATGCTGTAGGGCTTCAGGACTTGATCTGACAAGTCCACTTTTCCCATGTACCTATTGCAGTCCAGGATGCAATCTGGTTTGGGGGTCTTTGTACTGGTACCCCGTACAGGTACATGGGTACTGGTGTGGCCATGTATTGTTGTCAATACACGGACATCTCTCTTGTCCTTGTACGTGACACACAATATGTTGCTGCTAGAATGTGCCCTGCTCTCACCCCTTCTGAGTGTTTGCCCAACCAGTGTCTTAGGGAGGCCTCTCAGATTTCTTCTAGCAGTGCCGCATGCTGCAGTACTTCTGGAAGCGAGGCACTTGAAGAGTGGGACCCTGGTATAAAAATTATCCAGGTGGAGGTGGTAACCCTGGTCCAGCAGTGGGTGCACCAAATCCCACACAATTTTTGCATTAACTCCCAGTAAGGGGGGGGGCATTCTGGGGGCTGAATACTGCTGTCCTTCCCTTCATATATCCTAAATTTGTAGGTATACCCTGATGCACTCTCACACAGCTCATACATCTTCACGCCATACCTTGCCCTCTTACTTGGCAGGTACTGGCGGAATTGAAGCCTCCCTTTGAAATGTCCCAAGGTCTCATCAATAGAAATACACTTCTCGGGGGTGTATGCTTGGGAAAACCGGGCACTGAAATGGTCTAATAGGGGTCTCAGTTTATACAAACGGTCAAAACTGGGGTCATCTCGGGGTGGGCACTGCTCATTATCAGTATAATGTAAGAAGTGAAGTATTGCCTCATAACGCATCCTGGACACGACTATACGGTACATCGGGGTGTGGTATAAGAAAAAGCCTCTTTTTTTTTTTTTCTTGCGTTCCAGTTCAGTTCTGAAGTTGCTTTGAGGGGCCTATATATTAGAAAACCCTATAAAACACCCCATTTTAGAAACTAGACCCCTCAAAGTATTCAAAACAGCATTAAGAAAGTTTATTTACCCTTTAGGTGTTTCACAGGAATTTAAAGCAAAGTAGAAGTGTTTCATTTTTTTGTCAGAAAATCCTTATTATCAAAAAAATTTCTGTAATACAGAAGATTTTACCAGAGAAACGCAACTCAATACTTATTGCCCAGATTCTTCAGTTTTTAGAAATATCCCACATGTGGCCATAGTGCGGTAATGGACTGAAGCACCGGCCTCCGAAGCAAAGAAGCACCTAGAAGATTTTGAGGCCTCCTTTTTATGAGGCACCATGTCCGGTTTGAAGAGGTCTTGTGGTGCCAAAACTGTGGAAACCCCCCAAAAGTGACCCTATTATGGAAACTAGACCCCTTGAGGTATTCATTGTAGTTTTCATGGGGTGCATGTGGCTTTTTGATCAGTTTTTATTCTATTTTTGAGTGGCGTGGTGACTAAAAAACAGCAATTCTACTATTGTTTTTTGTTCTATTTTTTTTACAGCGTTCACCGTGTAAATGACATATTCACTTTATTTTGCGTGGCAATACGATTATGGCGATAAATTATGTTTATCGTTTTTTTTATATCTTATGGCGTTTGCACATTAAAATACTTTTTTGTAAAAAATCATTTACTTTTTGTGTTAACTTATTCTAAGAGCCAGAAAATTTATATTTTTCCATCAAGAAAGCCGTGTGAGGACTTGTTTTTTGCGTAACGTAGTTTTGATCAGTAACATTTTTAGGTATATGCAACTTTTTGATCTCTTTTTATCAGTAACAATTGTGATTCTGGTATCGTTTATTATTATTTTCTTTTATGCAGTTCACCACGTGGGTGAAATAATGACATAATTTTGTAGTTCAGTCCGTTACGGACGCGGCAATACCAATTATGTATAGTTTATTTGTTTGTTTATTTATTTTTATTATTAATAAAAGACTGATAAGGGAAAAAGGGGGATTTTTACTTTTATCACTTTTTTGTACTTTTTTACTTTGTTCCACTAGGGAACTTGAGGGCAGGAGGCAGTGCAGTGTATTAGAGCTGTCAGCTACTCGCTGACTGTAAGCATAGTGGGTCCTGACTTTGTCAGAACACCCACTAAGTTTCCGTAGATGGCATAGCCAGACGCCATTGTTGACATAGTAACCATTGCTAAGGGGTTAATCGGTGGGGATCACCGCGATCGGTCCCTGCACACTGAGCTGTGACAGCCTGCTGTCGGAAACAGCAGGTATCACAGCTCAAACACGCGCAGGGGAAAGATGGCGCCGTGTTATCTCAGGTCAGTACTATTACTGAGCTAAGCGAGAACGATGTTCTCAGCCCGACGTAATAGTATTGAGCTGAGCGGGAAGGGGTTAATCATCACAATGATTTTCAGTAGCTGGAGATTGGTCTGGAGACCACGTGGGCAACGCCATGCAGAGGCCTTCACAAGGGAAGGTCACACCGGTCCTACTCCCAGGATTATGGTGTGGGGGGGGGGGCATAATGTACGGTAGCCGGACTCCTCTAGTCTTCATATCAGGTATACTAACAGCTCGGCGTTACATTGATTTGGTAGTGGAACTAGCGGTACGGCCAGTGTCGCAGAAGCCATTTTTCAACAGGACAACACCAGGCGGCATGTTGCTTGTGCTACTTTGAGCAGCCTGTGTGGCCTAAACATTCTACTATCTTCAAACTTGTCTCCCATCAAGCACATCTGAAACGTCATTGGTCGTCAATTGCAAAGTGAGCCAATCTTGATCATTTGCTTGCCCAAGTGCATTCTTATTGGCATAACATTCCTCAGACAACCATTAATAACCTCATTGATAGCATGCCAAGGTGTGTAAGTGCATGTATTTCTGCGCGTGGCGCTCATACTAGATACTGAATAAATCAAGATGTTTCGAATATTTTGTTTCACTTTTTTTTATCATTTGTATATCATTAACATGTCTATCGATCCTGTGATTACCATAATTCCAAAATGTTTCCTTTTTGGTGTTGCAATTTCAATGTTGAGGAGTGTATAATAATAAAATTAAACCTTTTTTATCATAAGGTCTATGTATGCTTATGTCTAAAATGTATAGCTTTTATGTATGTTCTGTAAATACACTGTTATGCTATAGCATTAAAACCACCTGCCTATTATAGTGTAGAGGCAACTCATGCAGCCAAAACAGCTCTGACCCATCGAGGCACGGACTCCACAAGACTTCTGAAGGTATCCTGTGGTATCTGACACCAAGACGTTAGCAGCGCATCCTTCAAGTCCTGTAAGCTGTGAGGTGGAGACTCCATGGATCGAATTTGTTTTTCCAGCACATCCCACAGGTGCTCGATCAGAATGAAATCTGGGGAATTTGGAGGCCACGTTAACACCACGAAGGGAACATTACCCTGCTAAAAGAGGCCACTGCCATCAGGGAATACCGTTGCCATGAAGGGTTGTACTTGGTCTGCAATAATGTTTAGTTAGGTGGTACGTAACGTATCAAAATAACAACCTCATGAATGCCAGGACCCTAGGTTATTCAGCAGAATACTGCCCTGAGCATCACACTGCCTCCGCCATCTTGCCTTCTTCAAATAGTGCATCCTGGTGCCAATTCTTCCCCAGGTAAGCAGCGCATGTGCATACAGCCATCCAAATAATGAAAAAAAATACGTGATTCATCAGACCAGGCAACCTTCTTCCATTGCTCCATAGTTCAGTTCTGTCGCTCATGTGCCTATTGTAGGCATTTTTGCACTGGAGAGGGCAGCCACATATGCAGCAAGTTGCGACGCACTGTGTAATCTGAAACTTTAATATCGTAGCCACTTTTTTTAGCAATTTGTGCTATAGCAGCTCTTCTGTTTGATCGAACCAGACAGGCTAACCTTTGCTCCCCATGCGCATCAATGAGCATTGGGCACCCATGTGCCTGTCGTTTCACCATTTCTCCTTCCTGGGACAACTTTTGGTAGGTGCTAACAACTGTATACTGCAAAAACCCCACAAGACCTGTTGTTTCCGGGATGGTCTGGCCCAGTCGTCTAGCCATTACAATTTGGCCTTTGTCAAAGTTACTCAGATCCTTAGACTTGCTATTTTTTCCTACCTTCAACACATCAACTTCAAGAACAGATTGTTCACTTGCTGCCTAATATATCCCATCCCTTGACAGGTGGCATTGTAACTAAATAATTCATATTATTCACTTCACCTTTCAGTGGTTTTAATGTTATGGCTGATGGGTAATTATGTTTTCCGTCACCATAAATAGAAAAATGCAAACATTCAGTTGAAATACATTATTAAGCTTTGATACCTATTCCAAGTAGCAAGTATATTTTATTTATGTTAAAAATATAATGTTTATTTATTTTTGTAGAATATTTTTAACATGTATGACAATAAAGTCCTAACCATAAAAATATTCGAAGAATCGAAATAATACTTTACAGCTTATATGGTAAGTAGGTCCTGCCCACTTGGAATTTAGAGAAAATATTAAGCTTTTATTTGACCACTTTATGCTACATTTATGTAATAACTTAGTTTCTTACCATTGTTTAGCCCTTCCTTTCTATTTCAGGCAATGTCGTATTCTAACTCAATAGCAATCTCCATAGGAAATCCACGCTGGCATTAACTGACTTTAGTTCAGCCGAGACGCATTAAACTTTGACTTTCATTTCCTGGATTTCCTTGTTCTATACAGTTTCCTCAAGTTTGACATAATTCTAAAAGTAAACAAACAAAACAATCCCAAGAAAAGAACATATGTCAATAATCTTATTTCAGATATTGTTTTATAATACTAACTAAGTAATAAAATGGTTGGTAAATGCAATCATTGCATCATCTGAGAAATGTATGTCTCCCATGTACAACACACATGCTGAAGGGTTATTTCGGAGCTTACACTGTATTACAGGAACATACTCTAATACATGTTTTATGAGTAGCAATCTCCAAATTACTTTCCATATGACTATATTATGGTAACTATATAGCCACTTCTACATTACTGGTGACTTATACCTGGGGGGGGGGGGGTCTTAACACCTAGTTCTCGTAAAACTTGTCATTTATAGTTGTGTCACCTTGAAGTACTATGCTCTAAATCAAGTTCTGGAATGGTATAAAGTTCTGGAGTAAAATAAAAGTTCTCGACAGCTACTGTTTTCATTGAGGATTAAATATTGGTTGCCTTATTTAGTACTTTTTGCATATGATTTCACCATCTTAATAGCATTCCATTCAAACTTGAGCATGAAGATAAATGATATTGCTGTGTTACCAACATCGACAGCTCAAATGCAGACCAATTCATCTTCAATCACAACATGATTAGCTTCTTAAATGCCAGTGGTCGATACAGCTGGCCCTAACCATGAGATCTGTCAGAAATTTCAAGTCTATGTGGCAGCCCGGCTACCCCCTGACATTTGCCATTGGAGGAAACAGGGAACAAAAAGGTTAGATCCCATTGTTTTTCATGAGGAATCTGGCAGCTGCTTATCTCTCTTCCTACATTGTAATGGCATGCACATTTGGCTGAGGAAAATGGGCATGTTTATGAGAAAATACGTGTAAGGCTCTGTTCACATCTGCGTTGGGGTCCCGTTCTGACGTTCTGTCGGAGGTTTCCGTCAGAACGGGACCCTGAGCAGACACAAACTGAAACAGACGGAAACCAGAGGTTTCCATCACGGTGCCTGTGGTTTCCATTTGTCTCTTTTGTGCACCGGATCGATCGCTTTGCAGGAAGCAATTGCGTAGTCGACCAATGACAGCAAGCGTGATCTCACGAGATCACGCTGTAAATGACAGCTTACAGCAAGATCACGCAAGATCACGCTTGCTGTGCTGTAAGTCCCACACAAACGTTACCGAAGTGTCGGGATGTGAATAGACATCCCGTCCTGGCTGGAAGCGATGTCTATTCACTGTTAAGACACTTCAGTAACATTAATGTGTGAGTATGTGACAGCACATATACTGTGTATATATATATATATATATATATATATATATATATATATATATATATTTCATTATTGAAAGTGTCAGTACAAAGGGGCAGATTTACTGATATTGTTTACGTTTTAGACAGTGTAAACTTAGACATGGCAGTCACAAATTGATCAAAGTGGTGCATGCTTTATGATCAATTGGTGGCTTTCCGCTAGACCTGCTAGACACTTTTCTTTATACCACCTATTAGTTGGCTTTGTTTTTGCCAGTTTTTTGCGCCACAATTTTGGTGCATTTTTGGCGCATGGTGTTGCATTGTAAGACGTGCACTCTTTTGCTAGACCCCACCCTTTCCTGCTAAGCCACACCCCCTTGTTGAGCATGTAAAAAAAATAAAATAATAATAATTAAAATGTAAAAAAAGTGTCTAAAACAATTAACAAATGTGGCGCACAGCATGTATGTCAGAATTCTGCCAGAATTCTAAGGGCCAAGCATAGTGAAGGATGATGAGGATGCAGAAATAAAGCATTTGAATTCCACCTTGTAATAAGTTTACAAAGTGAAGTCATAAAACAGGACACTGAACCATTGTTAGTGCAAAGTGATAGAGGGAAATGAATGAGGAGTGAATTGGCCGGCAATCCTACATAGGAAATGCCAGGCTTATCTTTTGTTTGAGAAGTCTTTATCAGCCCTCAGCATGGCTAGTATTATGTAAATATGAATAGCTTAGATGTTGTGTGCAGACAGACTTTCTCTTGTAATCTTCTTAGTTAGTTCTACCTGATGTCTTAACCACAGGCCTACCTCAATGATCTCATCCTCACTACTGTAATATGGTTCATTAAGCACAAAGGAATTTAGCTTCCATTTCCTCCGGCAATAAAGGATGATCTACGGTCAACCATGGATAGCAGTAAATTCTACGGCTTTTAGGCCACGGTCACACGGCAAATTTTCAGGCGTATTTGGGAGCGTAATTTTTTTTATTTTGTACTGAAATACACTTAAAATGCCTAAAAATAGCTTACCATTGATCTCAATAGAAATACGCTGTGTAGTTTATATGAGGCATATTTTTACGCTACTGAATTAAAAAACGGCTATTAAAATGCGCTATGTAAAAAAGAAGTAGTATGACACTTGAAGCATTTTACAAGTTGATTTTTTCAATTTTCAATTTTCACCTAAAAATACGCCCCAAAAACGCTTTTGAAAATCCTAAACACTGAAAATCAGCCTTGTATTTTTCAGCCTTAACATATGCCGTGTGAACATGGCCTTAATGCCATTTGTATACTATATTCTCTATGAGGTTTTATTACTTCTCATTATGTTAACCCCTTAACGCACAGTGACTTAGGGCTTATTCAAACGAACGTGAATCTCGTTTGTGTGACGGGCGTTAAAACAATGGCCGTCACACGGACACATGTATTTCAATGGGGACATTCACACGACTATTGTTTCAACGGAGCGTGTGAACGAACTGTTGAAAAATAGGACATATCCTATTTTACTGCGTGTCACGCATCCCTCCGTAGATTATAGTCTATGGGGAATCTGTGACAACGCAGCCCGCACACGTCCACCTCGGACATGGAAAACAGCAGTTTTTTTACGTCTGAGGTGGGCTACGTTTGTGTGAATGTAGCCTTACATGTAGGAGGTAATTCCTGTACATTTATGTCACGATAATCACTCGGTCACAACATCTGTGCCCGTATGATCACCAGCTGGAGTGTGGCTTTGATTGATGGCCATAATCCTGCACTAACGGCCAGGATTGCAGTGCTGACAATTGGAGGGGGATACCTTTGTCATCTCCCTGTCAGCCCTGGCATTGCAATCGTCGGCCCTGACAGTTTTATACTGACCACCTATGCAGTGGCGGATTAAGTAGACCCTAGGCCCTGGGCTGTTCCACAAACTTGGGCCTCCCTTCCCCACCGCCACTGCCGTGTCTATAGTGAACACCAAGTTTCTGTGTGAGCATTGACAAATGGGTGTTGCATTCCCCTTGTCAAAGGGCTGTGTCCCTACGTACTGACAGTCTCCAACCATCACTGACTTTATCACACTGTGTAGGGACACATATTCTTGACAATGGGAATGGTAACACACGTTTGTCTATAAGTCCCGGTTACATAAAAACTTTATGTGGAATACAAGGATTTACTACAACAGACATGTAAAGGAGAGGGGACAGATCCTGTATAAATTCAGTGACTCACAAGTGATGTCTTCTCTGATGGGAGTCGTTCTA
This sequence comes from Rhinoderma darwinii, assembly GCF_050947455.1. NCBI lineage: Eukaryota > Metazoa > Chordata > Amphibia > Anura > Rhinodermatidae > Rhinoderma > Rhinoderma darwinii. The sequence continues at coordinate 149,927,191 of NC_134691.1, read as the reverse complement.
TCTTCTTCTCCATCTGACACAGACCGGTATGGTGACTTCTCCTGATGAGACATCTTTGCTCCCCGCTTCTGCAGCCATTTCCAGCCTCTGTGGGAACACAAAAATTCAGACACCAGGGCCCAGGCCCATACATTAAAGGGGTTGTCTGGGCATGGACCGTTTTTTCATACTGATGACCTATCGATGTGCCAAACCCTTTTACTCAGACTAATAAATGCGAACCCCAGACCTGACCCTAGAAAACATACAGACCCCAGACCTTCCAAACTACTGCAGTCCCCAGACCAGACCACTCCTAAACAAATACAGACCCCAGAACAAACACCCTAAATAAATACAGACCCTAGAACAAGCACCCTAAATACAGACCTCGGACCAGACCCCTAAATACAGACCCCAGACCTGACCCCCTAAATGAATAATGACCCCAGTCCTGACTCCATAAATGAATACAGACCCTCAAACCAGACCCCTAAACTAATACAGACCCCAGAACCCCTAAATATAGACCCATAAATAAAGACCCCTAAACTAATATGGACCCCAGAACAGGCCCCCTAAATACAGACCCCATAAACTAATACAGACCCCAGACCCATAAATTCAGACCGCCAGACCAGACCCCCTAAATATAGACCCCTTAAAGTAATACAGAACCCAGACCAGACCCCCTAGATATACAGACCCCAGACCCCCTAAATACAGACCCCAGACTACTTAAAGACCCCAGACCAGGCCCCCTAGATACAGACCCCAGACCAGACCCCCTAAATATACAGAATCCAGACCAGACCCCCTAAATACAGATGGCCGACCAGAACCCTTAAATACAGACCCCAGACCCCTTAAACTAATACAGAGCCTAGACTAGACCCCCTAAATACAGACCCCAGACCCCATAAACTAATACAGAGCCTAGACTGGACCCCCTAAATACAGACCCCAGACCCCATAAACTAATACAGACTCCCTAAATACAGACCCCTTAAACTAATACAGACCTCAGACCAGACTCCCTAAATATATAGACCCCAGACCAGACCCCCTAAATACAGACCCCAGACTCCATAAACTAATACAGACTCCCTAAATACAGACCCCTTAAACTAATACAGACCCCAGACCAGACTCCCTAAATATATAGACCCCAGACCAGACCCCCTAAATACAGACCCCAGACCCCTTAAACTAATACAGACCCCAGACCAGTCCCCCTAAAAACAGACTGCAGACCCCTTAAACTAATACAGACCCCAGACCAGACCCCCTAAATACAGATGGCAGACCAGACCCCTTAAACTAATACAGACCCCCTAAATACAGACCGCTTAAACTAATACAGACCCCAGACCAGACCCCTTAAATACAGACTCCAGACAACCTCACAGTCTTCTCCGTGGAGTCTTGCGGATGTACTTGGACCTGCGGTCATGTGACCAGCAGGTCTCCAAACAGTAACAAGAACTGCAGATATAAGGTCATGTGACCTTATGTCTGCAGGTCCTTTTGCAGGACATACACAATGCAGTTTTCTCGCGGTTTTTGTTTTACGATTCGTGGCAAAAACTAGACAAAACTGCATTGTACTAATGATGATCCGTCATTGTACCTATGGCCTAACAAAGGCTCCTATTGATTTCCAGTATTAGTGCCTGTTAGGGTATGAGACCCCAGACCTTCCAAACTACTGCAGTCCCCAGACCAGACCACTCCTAAACAAATATAGACCCCAGAACAAGCACCCTAAATAAATACAGACCCTAGAACAAGCACCCTAAATACAGACCTCGGACCAGACCCCTAAATACAGACCCCAGACCTGATCCCCTAAATGAATAATGACCCCAGTCTTGACTCCATAAATGAATACAGACCCCCAAACCAGACCCCTAAACTAATACAGACCCCAGAACCCCTAAATATAGACCCATAAATAAAGACCCCTAAACTAATATGGACCCCAGAACAGGCCCCCTAAATACAGACCCCATAAACTAATACAGACCCCAGACCCATAAATGCAGACTGCCAGATCAGACCCCCTAAATATAGACCCCAGACCCCTTAAAGTAATACAGAACCCAGACCAGACCCCCTATACAGACCCCAGACCCCCTAAATACAGACCCCAGACCACTTAAAGACCCCAGACCAGGCCCCCTAGATACAGACCACATAAACTAATACAGACACCAGACCCCTAAATACAAACCCAAGACCAGACCCCTAAATGCAGACCAGAGACCAGACCCCTAAATACAGATCCCAGACCAGACCCCCTAAATATACAGAATCCAGACCAGACCCTCTAAATACAGATGGCCGACCAGAACCCTTAAATACAGACCCCAGACCCCTTAAACTAATGCAGAGCCTAGACTAGACCCCCTAAATACAGACCCCAGACTCCATAAACTAATACAGACTCCCTAAATACAGACCCCTTAAACTAATACAGACCCCAGACCAGACTCCCTAAATATATAGACCCCAGACCAGACCCCCTAAATACAGACCCCGGACCCCTTAAACTAATACAGACCCCAGACCAGTCCCCCTAAAAACAGACTGCAGACCCCTTAAACTAATACAGACCCCAGACCAGACCCCCTAAATACAGATGGCAGACCAGACCCCTTAAACTAATACAGACCCCCTAAATACAGACCGCTTAAACTAATACAGACCCCAGACCAGACCCCTTAAATACAGACCCCAGACAACCTCACAGTCTTCTCCGTGGAGTCTTGCGGATGTACTTGGACCTGCGGTCATGTGACCAGCAGGTCTCCAAACAGTAACAAGAACTGCAGATATAAGGTCATGTGACCTTATGTCTGCAGGTCCTTTTGCAGGACATACACAATGCAGTTTTCTCGCGGTTTTTGTTTTACGATTCGTGGCAAAAACTAGACAAAACTGCATTGTACTAATGATGATCCGTCATTGTACCTATGGCCTAACAAAGGCTCCTATTGATTTCCAGTATTAGTGCCTGTTAGGGTATGAGACCCCAGACCTTCCAAACTACTGCAGTCCCCAGACCAGACCACTCCTAAACAAATATAGACCCCAGAACAAGCACCCTAAATAAATACAGACCCTAGAACAAGCACCCTAAATACAGACCTCGGACCAGACCCCTAAATACAGACCCCAGACCTGACCCCCTAAATGAATAATGACCCCAGTCTTGACTCCATAAATGAATACAGACCCCCAAACCAGACCCCTAAACTAATACAGACCCCAGAACCCCTAAATATAGACCCATAAATAAAGACCCCTAAACTAATATGGACCCCAGAACAGGCCCCCTAAATACAGACCCCATAAACTAATACAGACCCCAGACCCATAAATGCAGACCGCATAGACCCCAGACCCCTTAAAGTAATACAGAACCCAGACCAGACCCCCTATACAGACCCCAGACCCCCTAAATACAGACCCCAGACCACTTAAAGACCCCAGACCAGGCCCCCTAGATACAGACCACATAAACTAATACAGACACCAGACCCCTAAATACAAACCCAAGACCAGACCCCTAAATGCAGACCAGAGACCAGACCCCTAAATACAGATCCCAGACCAGACCCCCTAAATATACAGAATCCAGACCAGACCCTCTAAATACAGATGGCCGACCAGAACCCTTAAATACAGACCCCAGACCCCTTAAACTAATGCAGAGCCTAGACTAGACCCCCTAAATACAGACCCCAGACTCCATAAACTAATAGACTCCCTAAATACAGACCCCTTAAACTAATACAGACCCCAGACCAGACTCCCTAAATATATAGACCCCAGACCAGACCCCCTAAATACAGACCCCAGACCCCTTAAACTAATACAGACCCCAGACCAGTCCCCCTAAAAACAGACTGCAGACCCCTTAAACTAATACAGACCCCAGACCAGACCCCCTAAATACAGATGGCAGACCAGACCCCTTAAACTAATACAGACCCCCTAAATACAGACCGCTTAAACTAATACAGACCCCAGACCAGACCCCTTAAATACAGACCCCAGACAACCTCACAGTCTTCTCCGTGGAGTCTTGCGGATGTACTTGGACCTGCGGTCATGTGACCTGCAGGTCTCCAAACAGTAACAAGAACTGCAGATATAAGGTCATGTGAGCTTATGTCTGCAGGTCCTTTTGCAGGACATACACAATGCAGTTTTCTCGCGGTTTTTGTTTTACGATTCGTGGCAAAAACTAGACAAAACTGCATTGTACTAATGATGATCCGTCATTGTACCTATGGCCTAACAAAGGCTCCTATGGATCTCCAGTATTAGTGCCTGTTAGGGTATGAAAAATAAATTTTTTTATATGCAAAGTGCTCAATTAATCGCATTCCCCTTACTTATCTATCATAATAATAATTTTTTTTGTTTTTTTCATCCTGCAATTACAAGAGCCTTAAAGGGGTTTTCCAAGTGAAAACTTTTATGTGTTAGTGCTTTTAACTTGGGAATGTGATTTCATTTGTAATGTACTCACTGTAACCAAATTGGCCCCGTTTCCCGATTCTGCCATGGGGCACATGGCTGGTGGCGTCACTCTCTTTGCCCGCTGTGTTTACAAGCAAGAGAACAGCAGGAACCGCGTATGCGCGTTCCTGTCTGTATAACAGAACAGCCTATACACGGCACGTCACTAGTATAACAGGCAAAAGTTTAAACCGTTTGACCACGCAACAGGCAGTGGCGTAACTATAGGGGTCGCAGTGGTCGCAATTTGACCGGGTCCTGAAGCCAGGGGGTCCCACGGCCCCCCGCACCACATCAATGAAAAGTTACTATAGTAACTGGGGCCTATGTAATAATCTACACAGGCCCCCGTTACTATAGTAACTGACAGTACTTACATTCCTTCTTCCGGAGCACAGCGGTGGTCCTGACATCATAGCGCTGTGCGCAGTGCATGACGTCACAACGCTGTGCGCTGCGCACAACATCCCGACCCTGGGTGGAGTCAGGACCTCCGCTGCGGCCGAAGAGGAGGGTAAGTTTAATATCATTGTCTGCTGGAGCTGATGGGTCGGGATCCGACTCCTGGGACCCCTGCCAATCAGCTGTTTTGAAGGGGGTGCAGCGCTCGTACAAGCTCTACTTCCCCTTCATTCCGGTCACTTTCTCAATCGCCGACACGGATGTCTCAGCGATTCACAGTGTGAGCAAGTAGAAATGAAGGGGAAGCAGTGCTCGTATGAGCGTTACACCCCCTTCAAAACAGCCGATCGGCTGGGGTCCAGGAAGTCGGACGGTCGGACCCCAACCCATCAGCTATTGATGGCCTATTCTGAGGATAGGCCATCAATGTTTAGGGACTGGACAACCCCTTTTAAGCCTACCATGTGTTAGGCTTAGATATAGGGCCCCAGCAGACAGTAATCTTGTACTGTATAAGATTACTGTCTGCTGGACCCTGCATCTAAGCCTACCTTAGTCTTAGATACAGGGTCCAACAAACCGTATCACACATGCACTTTGGCCCTGTATCTAAGTCTACCATATGTGTTAGGCTATGATCACATACGCGTTGCCGTTCCGTTTTTTTACTACTATTAGTATTCATATAATGATAGGATCCAGTTGATCCAGTCATTTAAACATTATTGATATTATATGATATTGAAGTTGGAGCACAGTATTATATATATATATGATTCTGATCTATAGATTTTTTTTATTGAGTTGGGATAAAGCAGTCAAACAGAAAGATTTAGCATTTTTACTCCATAGAATCAACTGTTTTAAAGTAACAATGTTACTATACCAAAACGTATTTATGGGGAGAATGTGAATGGCTAAACACCTGTATCAATATACTTATTAACATTTACATGTATGAAATCAATACAGATTCGTTCATTCTTTCTAGTCATAACTACACTGATTTTCTTGGGTACAAGTCGGTGTTAAATTATCACCGAATGAGGCACTCAGAAAAAAACTCTCCTAATGGTATGTGCACACGCGAGTTTGATTAAAAAACGCCTGAAAATCAGGAGCTTTTTTCCCTTGAAAACAGCTCCGTATTTTGACGTTTTTGATTTTGTGTGTGCACATACCCTTACAGGAATATCTTGCACCTGTATTTAAATACTTATAACTGACTAACACTGCTGCTCATTTAAAACATAACTTGGATTAAAGGGGCTATACCAGAAACAAAAATTATCACCTATCCACAGAATAGGTGATAATTGTCTTATCGGCCCCAACGCTGAGACCCTTCCAACGATCATGAGAATGGGGGGTCGCAAACCCCCGTTCTTCCTCTCTGCTCAACAGCAGTGAAAAGGACATTGAATAGAGTGGCGGTCAAGCATGCGCGCTGCCGCTCGATTCAAAGTGTATTGGAATGATGGTAACTGCCGAGTACAGCACTCAGCTGTTTCCGTCATTCTCATAGACATTGAATCGAGCATCTGGTGCATGCTACTGATAAGTACAAGTTGGTGTAATGATGGGAGTAGGGAAACAGACAAGTGAGCCCTAATCTACCCGCCACTCAGTCCCTGCCTACTTGCAACGACCCGCCCTAGGCGACGGGGTACAACTGGGCGACGGTCCCTACGCTCAATAAGTGCACAACAGACAAACAGACCGGGGTACACAGAAGCTAAGGGAAATGGGGCAGTTGCCCACGGCAACACCGTGAGCAACAAGAGAGGTGAACGAGCCGAGTCAAACCAGGAGTGTACGAGGTACCAAACGCAGAGCAGGAGAGTAGTGAACAAGCCGAGTCAAACCAGGAGTGTACGAGGTACCAAACGCAGAGCAGGAGAGTAGTCAGTAAGCCAGGGTCAGTATGAAGCAGGGTCAAATAGTACAGAAGCTGCAGCAGGGCCAGGAAACCAAACGAGAAGAATCACAAGCAAGGAGGAACAGGAAAGGCAGGTATAAATAGACAGAGGGCGGGAGCTAGCTCCGTCTGGCCAGGCTGTGATAGGCTCTCCCACTCCTAAGCCTGCCATCCTGAGTGGTGGAAGATGGAGTCAGTCTCACAGACATAGAAGCAGGTGCAGACTGATTACCTATGGGCGTTGACACAGAAGCTGTGCCTGGCAGATCCTTTACAGTTGGTGTGTAAGTAACAAAATGGCCACTCTTAACAGTCCTTGCATTTTGTTAATGGCTCCAGTACAGATATTTGAAATTCCTTGTAGGGTTTTTATTGTTCTCAGACGCTATTGACACCATCATTTTTGGCTCTATATTTAGCCTGTACACCAGGAAAGCTCCATTTTGTCTCCTTGGGGCTGGCATACCTTTTTTTTTAGGTATGGAATAGCATAGTAGACCACACTATTGCATACAACGCAATCCCGTAAAAAAACGTATATTGCGCAGTTTACTTTTTTTTTAACATGGGAGCCTACAGGTGACTCTTGCCACAGTACATCACAGGCATTCGTTAAACATATATATGTCATGAGCTTTTCAATAGCTCTTCATGACGTATACGTTAAACGGATGCCATAAAAGCCTCTGTGTGTTGGATGGCTGTGACTTAGGCCTAACAGTGGCATCCGTCACCCATAGGCTATTATTGCATCCTTCTGATGTATATGTCATGAAAAGGTCATGACAGTTCATGATGTATATGTTAAATGGAAGCAATAATTAAAAAAACTTCAAACTTCTTTTAAATGTATTTTGATAATAACTTATTCTGCAATATAATCATTAAACTAGCTCAGAAGTAGAGCTTTAACGTACTGTAGGCCTCATGCACTTGGCTATGTCATAGCTCTGTAAAACCATTGCGTTGTGCGATACCGTAATAGGTCACCTATAGGCTTCTATAGGGCACTACTGTACCTCAATATGCTGAAGATTTTATAAAGAGACATACAGACTGTTTTCTGATTAAAAAAATTGTGACATGCTTCATCAATTCCTGTATTACGGAGGCATTCTCGCCTAGAAGATTTCTTTCCAGGAGATAATATCTCTGACATGCAGCGATCCACGGAGCTCCATGTGGCGGCACAGAGTCCCTGCAGCTCCATAGTAGGGAGCTTCATGGACTGTGTGCCGCCTTAGAGCCTTCTGCACTTGGCTCTGCCATGTGCGTGAGTCCTACAAATAGTAAATATATTACCGAAGGTTGCCAGGTGAAGTTTAATGACAAATTCTTTTATACTTTTTGGTAATGCATAGAATTATATGTCTGTTTCTGGTCATTGTTACAAACAATTGTTATTTTTATTGACTTCATTCTTTAAACCCACAAATTTATGGCTTCTGCTAGTTAAATATCCACTTTCTTGTAAAAACACATGATTATGCAATTGTGATGCCAAATATTTTATTGGGAAATTTTAAATTTATGGAAAACACTGCTATATTAAACCATACTATGTTTATCTTTCACAACAATGAATCTTGGCAAAGAGATATCTTAAACAATCTGGAGGAGCAAATGAAACATAACAGCAATTGATCCACTCAGCTGTGTACACTGTTTGGCTTTACAAGATTTTAAAGCAGTGTAATGAAACGTTAATGAGAAATATGCAGGATCTCAGCTAATTTTGGCCTTAAATATATAATTATTTGTCTTTGTCTCTCCATGCTCTTTTGTAAGAGGCCTTGCTTTTTGTGTTATTGGTTTTTAATTTGCCATAATAATAATAATCATAATAATAATATAAATTTAATTATGCCATAACAGACAGTCCTGGGTCCCTTTCAAAGACCCAGGCTGCCTCTATAATGTCCTCTCCCTTTATTGACACCCCAATCCAAACAACAACGTTGTTCTAGGGGTTAAATGGTTGTAAAGCTTAACCTCTTAATGACCAGCCTATTTTAAACCTTAATGCCCAAGCCATTTTTTACATTTTTCCATCTTCGCATTCCAAGAGCTATAACCTTTTTAATTTTGCCTCGACATAGCTGTATAAGGTCTTGTTTTTTGCGGGACAAGTTGTATTTTTTAATAGAACCATTTTGGGGGACATATTATTTATTGATTAACTTTTGATTAACTTTTATTAACTTTTATTTGGGGGGAAATAGAAAAAAACCTGAAATTTCAACACTCTTTTTCGCATCTTAAATCTACGCCGTTTACCGTGTGATATAAATAACACAATAACTTTATTCAGCGGGTTGTTACGATTGCAACGATACTTTTACACAGTAAAAACACTTTTTTTTCAAAATTATTTGTTTTTGTGTCTCCATATTTGAAGAGCCGTAACGTTTTTATTTTTTCGCCGATGCGGTTGTATGAGGGCTTTTTTTTTTGCGGGAAGACTTGTAGTTTTTATTGGTACCATTTTGGAGTAGATGCGACTTTTTGATCACTTTTTATCACATTTTTTTAAAGTCAGGATTCACAGAAAACAGCAATTTTTCCATAGTTTTTTATTAAATTTTTTACGGCGTTCACAGTGCGGGTTAAATAATGTAATAGATTTATAGTCGGGGTCGTTACGGACGCGGCGATACCAAATATGTGTAACTTTTTAACTTTATTTAGTTTTTTTAATAGTAAAGCATTTTGTAAGGGGAAAAGCTGGGTTTTTCATTTTTTTTCACATTTTTTTTAAAATTAACTTTATTAGACTTTTTTTTTCACTTTTTTACTAGTCCCACTAGGGGACTATAATATGCGATTCTGCGATCGCTATTATAATACACTGCAATACTTTTGTATTGCAGTGTATTACTGCCTGCCACCCGGCATTCATTACAGGCAGACCTGGGGGCCTTTATTAGGCCCCCGGCTGCCGTGGGATACACAGACACTCGGCGATCTTATCGCCGGGTGTCGGTGGGATGAGAGGGAGCTCCCTCCCTCTCACCAAAACCACTCAGATGCCGTGCACGCTATTGTGCACCGCATCTGAGGGGTTAAACGGGTGAGATCGATACTAATATCGATCTCACCCGGCAGAGCAGGGACGCCCCCAGCCCTCAGCTACCTCTGGCAGCTGAGAGCAGGGAGATTTGACAGCTCCCTGCTCTGTTTACTTATTCCGATGCCGCGACGTAAAAAGTCTATGGCATCGGAATAAGGCCCGTTAGTGACCGACGTAAAAAGACGATGGGCCGGTCACTAACGGGTTAAATGGACACTAACTTTTCAAACAATTATGCTAATCTAATAACATACCTGATATATATCGACTTTGTAGTTTGCCTACTGTCAAAATGTTGTTTATTTTATCCATGCATATGCTTTGTGAAGTTACTTCTACTAGGTATCTCCATTCATGCATTGCGCTGTAAACCCCTGTTGTCAAACAAAAGCCATCCCTAGTTACAGTACAGAATTGATGGACTGCAGAAAGTGGTGGTGTGTCTCTTCATTGCCTGCCAATAGAAGTCTATGGAGAGGGGAGGGGGGAGCAGGAGGAGGGTGCAGATAAAGAGACACAGATACACTGCCTATACAATTCGTTGGAGAGGGGAGGGGGAGAAGGAGGAGAGAGCAGGATCAAAATAAGACAGACACAAACAGATGCTGCAGCTTCCTGCTATGTGTTTAATCTCACCCAAGAACTGGATTCTCAGCTTCACTGCTCATTACTGCTGTATGATCTCCTCCATCCCTCTGCAGCTTTTATATATATATATATATATATATATATATATATATATATATATATATATATATATATATATATATATATATTTATTTGATAGATAGGGATAGGAGAGCAGGATTCTCCTCTTCCATGTATGCAGTGTATATGTATAGAAGACATGATAGCCTTTAGACTCAGTCCACTAGCTCAAAGACAACTGAGAATTAGAGATAGAGTTTGCAGGAGGGAAGACTGCAAAATAATGCAGTATACAAGTAATATAATGGCCAGAAATAGTGTAATTCCTCTTGTACACACATATGACAGCTTATTCTGAAAAGTCATCTAAAAGTTAGGTATGCTTTAACTAAATGTCCACATTTTATGCACTAATTTTGTATAAAATGCTGTCCCAAGGAGCAGATCTTTGGGATCAAACAGAAAAGCTGTGTAGCCCTGCAGCACACACACACACACACACACACACACACAAACACACACACACACACACACACACACACACACACACACACACACACACACACACGTGTAACCCCAACTTGGGAGTATCAGACCCCATGTATACACAATTGCTTGTGCTACTCAGTAGACATTTAGTTATATTGTTTTAGATATATCTCCATCCACAATGCATGGAGCCTGTCAAAGGTTTGCAGCGCCTTGCCTAAGGGGGATATTGTACCTTCTAAAGCTGACCAGAGGCAATCTGAATGTGCATGTTAATGGGAGAGTAGGAATTGTTAGCTGTGATAGTGTGCCTGAATGCCCAGTCATACCTTTAAAGAGACTCTGTCACCACATTATAAGTTCCCTATCTTGTACATAATGGGATCGGAGCTGTAATGTAGATTACAGCAGTGTTTTTTATTTAGAAAAACAATCATTTTTGATGGAGTTATGGACAACTGGGCGTGTTTTACTTTTTGGCCAAGTGGGCGTTGTGGAGAGAAGTGTATGACGCTGACCAATTAGTGACCAATCCGCGTCATACACTTCTCCCCATTCATTTACGCTGCAATAGTGTTCTTACTAGAACACTATATGCAGCCACATACACACACACTAACGCTACTCAAGTGTCCTGACAGTGAATATACATTACCTCCAGCCAGGACGGGATGCGTATTCAGAATCCTGATACTTCTGTAGTGTTTGTGGTTGATTTACAGCAGAGCAGGCGTAGTCTCGCTGTAAATGACAGTTTACAGCATAATCTCGCGAGACTACGCCTGCTGTGCTGTAAATCAACCACAAACGCTAGAGAATTATCAGGATTCTGAATACACATCCCATCCTGGCTGAAGGTAATGTATATTCATTGTCAGGACACTTGAGTAGCGTTAATGTGTGTGTATGTGGCTGCATATAGTGTTCTAGTAAGATTACTATGTGCTGTGTAAATGAATGGAGAGAAATGTATGACGCTGATTGGTCACTGATTGGTCAGCGTCATACACTTCTCTCCGCAACGCCCACTTGGTCAAAAAGTAAAACACGCCCAGTTGGGCATTAAGAAATCATTAGCATAAAGCTAAAATAGGTCATAACTCCGTCAAAAATGATAGTTTTTCTAAATAAAAAACACTGCCGTAATCTACATTACAGCGCCGATCACATCATGTACAATATAGGGCACTTATAATGTGGTGACAGAGCCTCTTTAACTATCAAAAGAAACACCATAAATGTGGCTAAATCTAAACAACAGCTTAACTTTATGTCCATTTAGAAGTTCAATTATGTGGAAAGGCATGTAGACCCTGACCTAGCATAATGCTCCCTGCACACAACCGTGCCCGTAATCATGGTCCATGATTACGGGCACAGCCGGCAGCTGACAGCCACCCGCATATAAAGTATGGGAGCACGGTCCATAAATAGCAAAAAATAGGACATGTCCTATCTTTTGCGGAGCCTTTATACGGCAGGGACACCGTCCCGTAAGTAATTATGGATGAAGTCATGTGCAAGGGGACTTAGGTAGGAGCAGGCTGCCAGTTATATTTCGAGCATCGGCTAATATAATACCATTTTGCTCTTTTATTTTATTTGTACTGACGCACTTAGGGAGTCTTTGGTATGCATTATAAGAGATACAAACGTAACTCCAGCTATCACCCCACTTTTATGAAACCCTCAAAATATGTAACTGTTAACACACTTACAACCTTTCGATTCCTTTTTGTTAGGACCCATAATGTTTTCCTTGCAGTATCTAACTTTGGTTCTTCACCATCCTTGGCAGTGCATGTTGGATAGACTATTCTGCTAATATAATCAATATGTAAACTCCAAAAGCATTTGTACTGAAGGCTGGGTACGGTTTTCAACGAAAACGTCCCCCCATAATTTACCATATAGGCAGCTCCATATTATAAACCATACACAGAAGAAACAAGTAGAGCTTATAGCCAAATTGTATAAAAAATAGAATTTATTTAACACATATAACAGACAAAATGTTAAAAATTAACATAAGGACAAGACCCTAGTATGAACGTAGGAGCAATTGTTGACACTTGCTGAATATTGTATACAGATATATGGGCTATAAATCATGTATAAACCCACAAGGGGAGGTTACCCCATTAATCATTGGTGAACCCTATATATATGTTCAGTTAGTAATAGAAAAAGGGGGGGGGGAGAACAACTGGAATAAAGGGCTAGGGCATCAATGTACCAATTGAATCGAACAGCCTTACCCATAACAGCAAGAAAGAAAGGTAGGAGTCAGTGCTCGCTCCTTCACATGGACCCCAATGCGCGTTTCACTAAAGGTGCTTCCTTAGGGGGGATGTGTGTATAAACCCACATGGAACCCTTGGGGGTTTATACATGATTTATAGCCCATATATCTGTATACAATATTCAGCAAGTGTCAACAATTGCTCCTACGTTCATACTAGGGTCATGTCTTTATTTTAATTTTTAAAATTTTGTCTGTTACATGTGTTAAATAAATTCTATTTTTCATACAATTTGGCTATAAGCTCTGCTTGTTTCTTCTGTATTCTGCTAATATAGTAGAGTTACAGATAAATTGCCAGGCCCGTACAATAATACAATAATTTCTAGGCTTTATAAATATGTTCCATGAATTAAAAACTTCCTTAGATATGTTGGAAAATTTTTCTTTGTCATTTATTTTATTGTTAAAATTCGATAATAATTAGAAAAGTATAGTATAAAAATAACTGACCAAAAATGCTCTACTGTACCTCCTTATGCCTCAGACTTCATACACAGGCATACAGAGGTTTATTTTCTTTTAGATTCCTCAAGTATTTAAAAGAGAAAAAAACGTACTATATTGTACTATATCCTATTATACGGTATGATGCCACAGTGTAGTGCCGGCTTGCCTGTCCGCATCGCCGGTTTCTCTCTGCCCAGGGATGCCGGCACGCTCTGCTCTCTCCTCCGCCCCCAGCCTATGCCTGTGGCGTGCCCGCGCGCGCTCGTCCAAGCTCTTAAAGGCCCACTGTGCACACCAGAAATATTGCCCCCAGCCTATCCCAGCACATCCTGGACCATTTAAGGAACTCTGCCCACTTCCTCAGGGCCTGAGCAATGTTAGTTCTAACCCAGAGTTGGTCTGCGAAGGTTCCGTATCCTGTTCCCTAAAACCTGTGTCGGCGACTATCTAGTCCTGTATCTTGAGTCCAGTATCCGAGTCCAGTGTCCAAGACGAGTCCAGTAATTGTGTCTAGTGTCCGTGATGAGTCCAGTGTCCATGGCGAGTCCAGTGTCCGTGATGAGTCCAGTATCTGTGTCCAGTGTCCGTGATGACTCCAGTGTCCGTGATGGGTCCAGTATCCGTTACGAGTCCAGTGTCCGTTCTGAGTCCGGTATACGTGTCCAGTGTCCGTGACAATTCCAGTATCTGTGTCCAGTGTCCGTGATGAGTCCTGTGTCCGTGACCAGTCCAGCTTCCAATAATCCAGCACAAGCCTGCCTCTGATAATCCAGCACAAACCAACTTCCGATAATCCAGCACAAATCAGCTTCCGATAATCCAGCACAAGCCAGTTTCCAATAATCCGGCACCAGCCTACCATTAAGGTACCATTGACCAGTGTCTGTCCTATACTTGTTTGGCCAGCTGCTACTCTGTTACGGCAGAGTAGCCCAGTGGGTCTACTTTCCCGTTGGATGTAACACACAAGAACTCTGTGAGTCGCCATACTGCCTTCCGCACATGGCTTCCTTATAAACTATGTCATTCGTAGACACTTTCTCATTCTGTGAATTATTTACACAGGAGTGTCTTGGAGTTGTAATTGACTAAAGCAGTTGCACGTTAATCCGTTTAGAGTTCCCTTTCAGTTAGTAAATACCAGGTTTATTTGAATTTGCAGATTTCTATATGCACAGTGAGACTCAAGTAAACATTTCATTAGCACGTGCCCTTTAAGACTAATAGAGTACCAGAGGGCAAAATTCATTAGGTCGGCTCTTAAAATAAAGTTGTAAATATGTCAGTATTCGGTTTGTATATACATATACAGTATATAAGCACATATGTTTGTGATTTCTGTAAATTTTAAACTTATGCTGTAATTATGGCTTATCCACATCAGTGCCATTATGCACATCGTGGTATTACAGATTTGTAATACGACACCCTTAAAAGGCTATGGGCCCATAATGAACTTCTATATGGCTCCAATTTCATACAGAGGCACATGGAGGTTTTTTTATAAAGAACCGTTAAAAAAAAAATTGTGCCATGTTCCAATGGTAACATTGCATTTCCTCTAGGGGAGAATACGGTTCTGTACGGAGGCACTATACAGCAGCACACAGAATACCTATGGCTTTGTAATACAGAACCCTATGAACTCTGTGTGCCAATATAGCATAAAGACATCATAATGGAGGGTCCCCTGCTCCAGACCTCTATTGGCCAGAATGGAGAACTGTTGGAAAGACAGGTTACCACTCAGTGTTTATTTGAATGGGTGCTATGTAATACTACATATCTTATGCACTACCCACTGCAGGGGAAATGTGTGGCCGCCCACAGCTTTCTCTTGGTATAGTTAATTACAAGCAGGGCTGCATTGAGAAAAGGGGTTTTCCAGAGTAACTACACTTTCATCAAACTTTTGATATCCCATAGAGATATATCAAAAGTTTGGATCGGTGGGAGTCTGGGTGCTGAGACCCCCACCATTGCTGAAACAAAGGTGCAGAAGCACTCAGCTGAGCGCTTTGCTCTTTCGGCTGTGATCAGCGCTCATCGTCAGGCTGAAGACGTCTTACATAGAACACCTATGAGAGCCGTCTTCAGGCTGATGAGGAGCACTGATCACAGCTGAAGGTACAAAGCGTTCAGCTGAGTGCTTCTGCATCTTCGTTTTAGCAATGGTGGGGGTCTCAGCACCCACACCCCCACCGATCCAACTTTTGATATGTCTCTATGATATATCAAAAGTTTGATGAAAGTGTAGTTACTCTTGAACCACTGAACTATATGCCAGTATTATTCAATGACTGCATGGCTGTACTATTCTATCACTATACTGTATGTTGGTTTTGTTTTGTCCCTGTACGGTGGTATTATTTTGTCACTGTATGACGGTATTATTCAGTCACCGTATGATGTTATTATTCAGTATATTTGTATCATTCAGTCATTTGGCAGTACTGTTTGGTTAAAACGTGTACAGGGAGAGGGGATTTGTTTCTGAATGCCCCTTGCCAGTTAAATTCTGTAGAAACAGCATTGTATCGTTTACTGTTTCCAAATTGTTATTTTATTGTAACTCAATTAAAATTTTTGAACAATATATCCACAAATTTGAGATCCCTGCCAGGGAATTTCCAATGCAATGTTACTATTTCTGTCTATATTACCTACTGACCAACACTTTGGCCACTGGTGGCTTTCTTCTCACTACCATGTGCAAGTTAAGACTTTTTATTTTGTTTTTTACTCAGAATCCCGAATGTCATTTCCCTTTATCCCTGTAAGGGTGCAGTCACACGTGGCAGATTTGTTTGCAAAATATTGGGTGCATGGATTTCTGCAAGTTCCAGAAGAAGCAACAGCGAAACGCACGTTGGGCAGGTGGTAGACATTTTCTTCTCTATGCCTATATTTTTAGATTTTATACCATTTCCCCTCATATCGTGTGTGTATAAGGCTGTAAAGGATCTGCCAGACACAGCTTCTGTGTCGACGCCTGTGGTTAATCAGTCTGCATCTGCTCCTAGCTCTGATAGAGTGACTCGATCTGCTACCACTCAGGCTGGTAGGCTGAGGAGTGGGAGAACCTATCACAGCCTGGCCAGACGGTTCTAGCTCCCGCCCTCGGTCTATGTATACCTTCATTTGCTTCTTGTCTTTGCCTGTGATTCTCTCTTGTTTCCTGGCTCTGCTGTTCCAGCTATTATTATTGACCTCAGCTTCATATTGACCCTGGCTTTACTGAATACGCTCCTGCCCTGCGTTTGGTACCTCGTACACTCCTGGTTTGACTCGGCTCGTTCGCTACTCTTGTTGCTCACGGTGTTGCCGTGGGCAACTGCCCTTTCCCCTTAGCTTCTGTGTTCCCTTGTCTGTTTGTCTGTCTGGCACATATTGAGCGTAAGGACCGTCGCCCAGTTGTACGCCGTCGCCTAGGACGGGTCGTGCAAGTAGGCAGGGACTGAGTGGCGGGTAGATTAGGGCTCACCTGTCTGTCTCCCTACTCCGTCATTACAAAGGCATTTCATACATCCTTCTTGCTAGCACATTTCGTGTGTGCGATCTCCTTTTCATGTTCATTGTATGTGTTATGATGTAATTTACTAATAAAGTATCTATTTTCAGATATATACCGTGTTTATTGTGTGCCTGTTTTTAGGTTTTATCTATAACTGTGTTGTTGTACAATGTTGCCTACTTAATAAATTACTTCAATATGCTTTTCTAGATTTGTGGTTTTTCTAGGGTAGCTATGTGTTTTTTTATTTTCCACATTTTTTATATCCAAGGACTACAATTTTATTGCCTTGCCTAAGATTTTTTTATTTTATTAACCTGACTTTACCTTGTGTAATTCACTTGCCTGATTAGACAGGTTGAAGAAGATAATAGATATAATTATCAAAGGCTGTTGGAAATCTAAATATGTTATCCTTCCATTTTCAAATGAAAGAATTGGACCCCACTGGTGCCAATGACACAGAATTAAAGAAAGAAGATGTCTCATAAAGTATAGGTGTCTGTGGGACATGACCTTACCTGATAATTCAGTTTTACAAAAGCTTCCCTTACTAATCAAGTGAGAGATTTATTATAAATCCCTGGATATCCAGTGGATATTTACCTGCCAGAGACACCTATACTAGTGAAGGTGAATTGAGCAGCTGCCAGGTGATAGCTGTCAATTCTTTGTGATTTGCCAAGAGGATAATCACTAACATATTGCAGCTTTTCCCTTAAATCCTCTCTAATTCTCATTCCCTATTTGCTTCCTATAAAATTGGCCCCAGTACGAATGTCCAAAATAGAGAAATTAGGTTTTGAATGTCATTGGGAAGATAAATTCTAAGAATAAATGCATTTTATGTAGCAGAATATTTTAGAGAAACTCCATATGGCAAAAAGTATATATTACACCTACAGGAGCTTTTACGACATCCCATTCTGAATCCATAGGCATTAATATGGGGTTGGTTCCCTCTTTGCAGCTAAAACAGCTTCCACTCTCCTGGGAAGACTTTCTACAAGATTTTGGAGTGTGTCTGTGGGAATTTTTGCCCAATCATCAAGAAGAGCATTTGTGAGGTCAGACACTGATGTTGGACGAGAGGGTCTGTCTCACAATCTCCTTTCTAGTTCATTGTAAATGTGTCCAATGGGGTCACATTTAAGATCTTAAGGTCAGGGCTCTGTGCAGGCCAGTCAAGTTCTTCCACACCAAACTCACCCATCCATGCCTTTATGGTCCTCGCTTTGTGCACTGGGGCACAGTCATGCTGGAACAGAAAAGGGCGTACCCCAAACTGTTCCCACAAAGTGGGAAGCATACAATTGTACAAAATATCTTGGTATGCTGAAGCATTACGATTTCCCTTCTCTGGAACTAAGGGCCCTAGGCCAACTTATGAAAAGCAGCCCCATAGCATTATCCCTCTTCCACCAAACTTTACAGTTGGCACAATGCAGTCATGCAGGTCACTTTCAACTGGCATTTACCTGGCGTCTATCAGACTGTCAGATAGAGAAAGGTGATTCATCACTCCACATAACACATTTCCACTGCTCCAGAGTCCAGTAGCTGCATACTTTACACCACTCCATCCCACGCTCAACATGTATGTATGCAGTGGCGTAACTACCGCTGGAGCAGCCGTAGCGACTGCTACGGGGTCCGCGGCATGAGGGGGCCCGTGTCGCCCGCCGGCACGTGCCCCCTCCATGGCCGGAGGCTCCGCTAGCAGCCGCTAGGGCTGCTAAAGCGGGACGCCACTGAACACTACGGCAGAGCAGGGAGGTATCTCCCCGCTCTGCCATTAAACAAAAGACATGTATCCCCTATACACAGGATATCCACAGGATAGGGGATACATGTGTGATCGCTGGCAGCGATAGGGAGAACGGGGGACTGAAAGTCCCCTGAAGTTCTCCATCACAAACATCGGACTTCCAGGGTCTGTGTAGGCAGCTCCGTAGAAATGAATGGAGCGCCGGTCGCGCTTGTGCGCATGCGTGACCAGCGCTCCTTTCATTTTTATTGAGCTGCGCAGACAAGGGGGGGGGGCTTTATGGCGTTCCCTACAGGGGGGGGAGCGCTGTATGGTGTTCCCTGCAGGGGGAAAGGGGGCGCTGTATGGCGTTCCGTGCAGGGGGGGGCGTTGTATGGCGTTCCCTGCAGGGGGGGGCGCTGTATGGCTTTCCCTGCAGGGGGGGCGCTGTATGGCTTTCCCTGTAGGGGGGGGGGCGCTGTATGGCGTTCACTGCAGGGGGGGCGCTGTATGGCATTCCCTACAGGGGGGGCGCTGTATGGCGTTCCCTGCAAGGGGGGGCGCTGTATGGCGTTCCCTGCAGGGGGGGGGGCGCTGTATGGCGTTCCCTGCAGGGGGGGGGGCGCTGTATGGCGTTCCCTACAGGGGGGGGGGCTGTATGGCGTTCCCTACAGGGGGGCTGTATGGCGTTCCCTACAAAGGGGGGCTGTATGGCATTCTCTACAGTGGGGGCTGTATGGCGTTAGCGCCATACAGCCCCCTCTGTAGATAATGCCATACAGTCCCCCTGTAGATAACGCCATACAGTCCCCCTGTAGATAGCGCCATACAGTCCCCCTGTAGATAACACCACACAGTCCCCCTGTAGATAACGCCACACAGTCCCCCTGTAGATAACGCCACACAGTCCCCCCTGTAGATAACGCCACACAGTCCCCCGTGTAGATAACGCCACACAGTCTTCCCTGTAGATAACGCCATACAGTCCCCCTCTGTAGATAACACCATACAGTCCCCCCTGTAGATAACGCCACACAGCCCCCCTGTAGATAACGCCACACAGTCCCCCTGTAGATAACGCCACACAGTCCCCCCTGTAGATAACGCCACACAGTCCCCCCTGTAGATAACGCCATACAGTCCCCCTCTGTAGATGACGCCATACAGTCCCCCTCTGTAGATAACGCCATACAGTCCCCCTCTGTTGATAACGCCATACAGTCCCCCCTGTAGATAAGGCCATACAGTCTGCAGGGGGGCTGTATGGCCTTATCTACAGGGGGCGCTGTATGGAGTTATCTACAGGGGGCGCTGTATGGCGTTATCTACAGGGGGGGCTGTAAAAAAGGCACTATCTACAAGGGGGGGGGTTCTGTGACACCCAGGGGAGGGGGGGCCCCAGTCAAAAGTTTGCTATGGGGCCCAGTCTTTCCTAGTTACGCCCCTGTATGTATGTAATACTTGTTTACCACTAACTGGTATATTTTAATGTTGCTTAATCCCACATTCTAACAAGCTAAATTAACATTTGAATTTACATATTAATACATTTTAATAAGCACCACATAGAGCATAAGAAAAATATGGAAATCATATATTTCTCCAAAAGCTAAGGCATACCACAACGTCTTTCTTTCTGTTTTCCCAAGGAACAGTTAATAAATTCCATTGTTTACTATTCCTGTATGTAACATGTATGTGACATTTTAACACCATACACAAACTGGTGGAACACTCCAGAGATGATGAGCTCATTGACACCTTAGTATGATTGGGTTTGTTGGCCAATAAAAAAAAGAGTTTGAAAGTTGCTTATTGTAGTGTGAATGTGCAGTTCATTGTCTCACTTTTCCCACGTGAGGGAATTTGCTCGTAAATTAAATATTTCTTTAGAAAAAAAAAACTTACTGGAAAGGCGCAGGAAACATACGTGCGCAATGCGTTTTTTGGGAAAAGCATACTGATGCTGAAAGCTGATACGTTACAGAAATTGTACATTAAATTTCTTTCCAGATGCTACATATGCTGTCATGACACTCAGAGTGCAAATGTCTACAAAACTTGAATTCTACATATTTAAGTGACATATGCATACTGTATATAAATATTAAAAGCATCAATTTTGCTGTGTCAACGTATCATTAGGTAACAATGGGGAGATAAGAGTAAAATTTAATTAAGTCAAAACCCCAATGAAAAACAAAAACGTCAAATATGCCTAGACAAGTGCTTTACTTTGACTATAACGGGCTGATCATGCGGCCTCTGAAGAGGTGGGTTGAGCCAAAGGGGCAGGGTACTTACCTTCGTTCTACCAATGGGCAGGGGTTACAGTGGTCTGGCTTCCCCGGATTGGAGACATTAATAAAATATCCTAGCAATATGTTATTGTCTTAAGCTAGATAACCCCTATTCGCTTAACACAGCACAGTTTTATAGTAAGTTGAAAACTTTGACAAAGCTTACATGGCACTGGAGACAGTATGCCAAGTATATTATTGTAATACAACTGTACTAATTCAATTTCTCAACTGCTCCATCTGGTTTATTACATTTGTAGCCCTTACCTCTGAATGAACCGAGCATAGGAGAAATGTTATTTAGTTTTATCATCCATATTTGGGTTAGTGCATATTATCATTAGTTGTTTCCGACCATGGCAACCGCAATCAGTTCAATTATAGCTCTTCTACACAAATTGACAGTGCATGAATCTAGTTATGCCCGAGGATGCGTGATATGCCTTTTCCTAGCAGAAGCCTTGTAAAGGTCATACTGCTTTTACATTATGATTTTTATCAAAAGTGGATCTGTTAAAAATGTATATTCTCTATGCAATGTATAACTGTATGTAGAACAGTGAGATGAAATTACTATGTAGTCTACGGTATATTTAATCATCCTTTGTATAAGATAATTATTTTTTACAAAAATGTCATATACAAAATCAAAATATAATGAAATTTTTAAAAACTGTCTTATTGATTGTCCATATAAGTATGATGCCACGTTCACGGACACTGTATGGTGGCACAGAGGTCCATGTGCCGCTGTATGGTACCCTCGTGAGGCTCCATATACTTTTTTTTATTACACATTATTTTTATTGAATATTCAATAAAGTATAAAGGGAATAAACATAGTCTCAAAATACATACAGTGCCTTGCAAAAGTATTCTTCCCCTTGGTGGTTTTCCTGTTTTAATGCATTACAACCTGGAATTAAAATGGATTTTAAATGAGATTTTATGCAACCAACCTGATAAAATAGTCCAATTGGTTACAGTGGAATGAAAAACAAAAAATCTTGTTTAGCTAGTTGTGGGCCATCCATAGACTAGAAACATGTTAATTTTTTGCAGAACGTCCTGCAGAGTTAGCTTGTTTGCCGCTCCCTGGGAGCTATTAGCTCTAGACAGTTGTATCACGGAGCTTCAACCGGAGACCAAGCAGCTTGGTCTCCGGTCATGTGATCGTTGTTACAGACTGTCACAACGATAACATTACTCCTCCCTGTGGCACTTACCTGCTGACTCTGAGGAGCTTTGTGATACCGCTGTCTTGAGACAGCTGTATAAGTGACCTTTCACCCGGACACCACTCAGTGTGGTCTCCGGTCATGTGATCACTTGTGACAGCCTGTCACAGCGATCACAGAAAAGTTCGTTAGTAACAAACCTTTTCATTAGTTGTATCTCCCCTTTCTGGCAGGCTCCTGAGGCTAGGCCATATATAAAATCAAAATTTTGACCATTAGATTGGGCAACCCCTTTAATAGTGTTATGACACTTCACAACATTTGTAATGGTTGTATGGTGTCAGCAAACCAGCTTTGTAAAATTGCTCTCCAAAAGCCAGTTTGCGTACTTTTCATTGTAAGCTCCGCCTTGCACCCAGCATGTAACACATGCACACATATTTGGTATCGCTGAAGTCGCCAGAAGTTGCCAAACATATATTCAGTTCTTATTTAACCAATGGCATGCACCAGATGTCAAAAAACATCACCCAAAATCACATATTCACATTTTTTTTTAATTTTTCTTTCTATTCCAGTCAAATATATCTATTATTTTTTTTACACAATATGGAAGCCCAATATGTTCTGAGAAAAAAAGACCAAATACATGTAGGTTGGAGGAGCAATAGTACAACAATTTGTTTTTAAATTGGCACATGGCTAAAACCTGAAAATGGGCCTGGTCAGGAAAGGGGGTAACGTGTCTGGTCAGGAAGTGGTTAAAGAAACAAAAAAAAAAAAGTTGTGAGTGCATATGTATTTACCCCTTTTGCCTAAATCAGCTTCAGAAGTTAAACAATTAGTTAAATATGGTCCCCCTGTGTGCAGTCGAAGTGTCACATGATCTGTCACATGATGTCAGTATAAATACACCTGTTCTGAAAGGAGCCTGCAACACCACTAAGCCAGCAACATGATGACCAAGGTGCTCTCCAAACGGATCAGAAGCAAAGTTGTGGAGAAGTTTAGATCATTGTTGGGTTATAAAACAATATCCCATACTTTAAACATCCCACGGAGCACCATTAAATCCATTAAAATGGAAAGAATATGGTACAACTACAAACCTGAAAAGAGAAAGCCGTCTACCAAAGCTCACAGACTAGGCAAAGAGGAGAATAATCAGAGATACACCAAGGACACAAACGATGACACTGAAAGAGCCCTAAAGATTCACAGTGGAGATGGAAGTATCTGTCCATAGAACCACTATAAACCGTAAACGCCACAGATTGGGGCTTTATGAAAGAGTGGCCAGAATAAAGCTATTACTTAAAAAAAACAAGTTTTGAGTTTGCCAAACAGCATCTGGTCAGATGAGACTTAAAGAGAACCTTTCACCTCCGCATACATGTGCAGCTGAGTGCAGCATGTAATGGGGTGGGCTTCACAAACCCTGGGGCACTTTACATTTTTTTCTACCTCCCTCCGTTATTTAGATATCGGTGCCGTTATATTTGGTGCCCGATATTTAAATAACCCCCTGAACAGTCAACAGAGCGTGTACTGGCAAGGGGGTGTGTTACTATGGCTGTGACACTGTCCAATCAGATACGGACAGTGCCATAGCAGGAGCGAGGAGAGTGTGCAATTGCAGTCTTTTCACCCAAACTGGCAAGGGGGCGTGTCACTGCTACAGACAGTGTAAGAGTTGTGTAGAGGTGAGCGCGCATGCGCGCTCTCATCTCTTCAGCTCTTGTGAGAGATCAGTCTTGTATTGTCTGCTGAACTGGTAAGGGGGCGTGTCACTGCTACGTACCGTGTAAGAGTTGTGGAGCGCTTACACTGTCCGTAGCAGAGACACGCTCCCTTGCCAGTTCGACACACAATATAAGACTGATCTCTCGCAAGAGCTCAAGAGATGAGAGCGCACTCTCCTCTCCACAGCTCTTACACTGTCCATAGCAGTGACATGCCCCCTTGCCAGTTCCGCAGAAGACTAATCTTGAAAGCTGAAGAGTGAGAGTGAGAGCGTGTGCACGCGCGCACACACTCTCTCTCCTCGCTCTTGCTGTAACACTGTCCATATCTGATTGGACAGTGTCACAGACATAGTAACATGCCCCC
This sequence comes from Rhinoderma darwinii, assembly GCF_050947455.1. NCBI lineage: Eukaryota > Metazoa > Chordata > Amphibia > Anura > Rhinodermatidae > Rhinoderma > Rhinoderma darwinii. The sequence goes on along the minus strand of NC_134691.1, from coordinate 149,902,555 downwards.
TTGCCAGTACACGCCCCAGAGGGAGGTAGAAAAAAATGTAGAGTGCCCCAGGCTTTGTTCAGTCCTCCCCATTACATACTGCACTCAGCTGCACATGTATGGGGAGGTGAAAGGTTCTCTTTGAATTGAACTTTTTGGCCATCATGGGAATCGTTTTGTGAGGCACAAACCCAACACTTCCCATCACCACAAAAATACCATTCTTACAGTGAAGCATGGTGGTGGAAGCATCATGCTGTGGGGACACTTCTCATCGGCAGCGACTGGAAAACAGGTCAGGATTAGCGGAAAGATGGATGGCAGTAAATACAAGGCAATTCTTGAGGAATATAACTTTCAGTCTGCAAGAGATTTGAGACTGGGATGGACGTTCACCTTCCAGCAGGACAATGATCCTAAATATGCTGCTAAAGTTACACTGGAGTGGTTTAAGATGAAAGATTTAAATGTCTTGGAATGGCCTAGTCAAGCCTGATCTTAAACCAGACCTTAATTCAATTCAGAATCTGTGGCATGACTTAAAGACTGCTGTACACTGTCACCACCTGTGGGCATGTGGAACCACTAGGCCACACCGCCGTAGCGGAGTAGCAGCTGGACAAACAACAGTCTACAAAGTCTATGCAAAGTCCTGGCACAAGAGTACCTGTAGTAGTCCAGACACAGGCTTGGTGCAGGGCAGAGCGGCCACGAGTGCTGGCATCTCCTAGGAGGGAGATGCAGGCCAGGACACAGAGGTCTACAGTTGCGGCCGTCGACGGGTTAGTGAGGACGACGGTCCGCGACTGCGGACGTTACAGTACCCCCCTTCTTGGGTCCAGAGCTGGAGAGGAATTTCTTAATGAGGGTAGGGGCATTAAGGTTTTCTTCTGGGTCCCAAGTCTTCTCCTCAGGACCAAACCCTCTCCAGTCCACCGAATAAAAAGTCCTTCCTCCTTCCTCCTAGAGCAACTAATCACTCTAATAACTGAGGCAGAGGAGTCTGGACAGGACGGATCTGTAACAGGCAGCGGTGGAGACATTTGGAGCCCCATTGGAGAAGTTCCCCGGAATTCCAATCAAGGACTGGTGCATGAAGTTGGTGCCAAGGCAGACCCAGCAGAACAGGATTTACGGCTTTAGGCAAGACAAGAAATTTAATTTGTTCAGTGTGAAGGGTTCCCACTTGGAACTTCAGTGGCTTGGTCTCGGACACGATGGGGTCAGGAAGAGGAAGTCCATTCACCGAGGCAACAGTCAGAGGCGTCTCCAGGGGGACTGTGGGCAACTGGAGCCGATCTAATAAGTCTTGTTGGATAAAGTTTGCCGCAGACCCTGAGTCCAGGTAGGCAGAGACCCGGTGCGTATTCTCGCCGGACACTATGGTCACGGGAATGGACAGTTTGGGAGAGAATTTTTTATTTAGCGCCGTTGCACCTAGGGTTGACTCTCCAACCAATCTTATGTACTGGATGTTGGCTTCTGAGGACACAAACGCACAAAATGGCCTCCGAAGCCGCGATACAGACAGAGACCCGAAGTGCGCCTGCGTTGTTTCTCCTGGACTGAGAGCTTGAGACGCTCCACTTGCATCGGTTCAGGTGGAACAACTGATGAGAGCAGCAGGGGATGCTGGACTGTAGGAGCCAGCCAAGGGAGTCTTCTGTCCCGGCAAACCTCTTGGGACCGTTCCCGAAACCTCATGTCAATCTGGGTGGCCAGAAAAATTAGATCATCTAGGGTAGATGGCAGATCTCGAGCGGCAAGCTCGTCTTTAATATTGGAAGACAGTCCCTGCCAGAAGGTAGCCACCAAGGCCTCATTGTTCCAAGACAGCTCTGCCGCCAGGGTATGGAACTGAATTGCGTACTTGCCCACGTAGGTGTCTCCTTGGTGAAGGGTCAAAAGAGATGCAGCTGCAGAAGAGACTCTCCCAGGTTCCTCAAATACTGTGCGGAAAGTCTGTAGGAAACATGGTATGTCACGGGTCTCTGGTCCCTGACGTTCCCAGATGGGGTTTGCCCATGCCAGGGCCTTGCCAGTAAGGAGAGAAACTATTAAGGTGATCCTCGTGTCATCAGAAGGAAATGCCTTTGCATACAGTATGAAGTGGATCTGGCATTGGTTTAGAACTCCCCAGCAGATCCTCGCGTCTCCATCATAGCGAGGTGGTAGTGGCAGGGAGAATCGAGGATCGGCACTGCCAGGAGGTGTAGCAGGAAGAACAACAGGAGCAATAGGAGCAGGTGCCGTGAAGGCTGCAACTTGTGCATCCAGCCGATGTGCAATGGCGTTCACCACCTGGAGAAGTTGGTCCTGTCGTGACCGGAGATCTCGCATATCCGCCTGCATAATTTGTGATGTCGTGAAGGTCTTGGGTTGACAAGCGGGGTCCATGGCCTGAGCGTATTGTCACGATCCGTGGGTATTTGGACCCACTAGGCCTCACCGCCGTGGGCGGAGTAGCAGCTGGCCATACAGCAGTCAACAAAGTCTATGCAAAGTTCTGGTACAAGAATACCTGTAGTAGTTCAGACAGTAGCAGAGGTTAAGGCACAGATGGAACTTGACCGTAGATAACGCCAAACGTGGCAGATGATACCAGGCGTGGCAGATGACAGCAGATGTGGTATACGACAGCAGGCGTGGCAGGTGGCACAACATGACTCCAACACTAGAACGGGCACAGGAACAAGCACAGCACGGAATACAGGATACAGATAGCAGGGCACAGGAACACTGGATGATACCTCTATACACAATGCCCAGCTAGTAAAAGTAGTAAACACGCCCCGATGTACGCACATAATACACGCCCAGTTGTACTTTTACATTTCAACACGCCCAGTTGTACTTTTGCAAGCCTCATTTGCATAAATACAAAAATGGTCATAACTTGGCCAAAAATGCTCGTTTTTTAAAAAGAAAAACGTTACTGTAATCTACATTGCAGCGCTGATCTGCTGCAATAGCAGATAGGGGTTGAAAATCTGGTGACAGAGCCTCTTTAAATGTTGTTTGTGTCACAGTAAGGGTATGTTCACACGAGGGCGTCCGTAACGGCTGAAATTACGGGGATGTTTCAGCCTGAAAACATCCCCGTAATTTCAGCCGTAACGGCATGTGCAGGCGCTTGAACGCTGCGTCCATTACGGACATAATTGGCGCTGCTATTCATTGGAGTCAATGAATAACGGCTCCAATTATGGCCAAAGAAGTGACAGGTCACTTCTTTGACGCGGGTGTCTATTTACGCGCCGTCATTTGGCAGCGGCGCGTATATTACGCCTCGTGTGAACAGACAAACGTCTGCCCATTGCTTTCAATGGGCAGATGTTTGTCAACGCTATTGAGGCGCTATTTTCAGACGTAATTCGGGGCAAAAACGCCTGAATTACGTCCGTAAATAGGCCGTGTGAACATACCCTAAAATATATTTTGCATCTTTAAAATAGTAGTCATGTTGTGTAAATCTAATGGCACAACGCCCACAAAAATCTAATTTAATTCAAGGTTGTAATGCAACAAAATAGAAAACACCAGGGGGGTCCAATACCAAGTGACATATATTAAGTGTGAGACATGTAAGAACTAAAAAGTAACAGTTATATGGGAATAGGGCTAAGGTGGGGGGATAGGTGGCCCCAGAGTGTGGGGGACAAAAGGGTGTGCATTTCTGAAGTAAGTCAATGATGTTGGATGAGAATGTCTGGCTTGCAATTACCATTCCAGTTCATCCGAAAGATATTCAATGGGTTTAAGATCATGGCTCTGTGTAGGTTACTCAAGATCTTGTGCTGATGTCGTTTCCAAAGGCAGTGACTGATGCAACAGAGAATCAGCTGTTTTTACTGCTCTGAGTTTGGATAGAAGCTTCCACTTCACAATATATTTTATTTAGTAATGTAGATCAGAAATTTCACAAACTAAAATTCAAATTTGGAAAAATGATATTTTTTTCTACATTTCAATACATTTTAGTGTTTTTCACAAATAAACACAGAATGTATAGATCGAAATTTACCGCTAATATACATTGCTAAAGCATTACAAAGTTATTCCCACGTAAAGTGACATGTCAAATTTCTGTCAGGAAGTCCAAGACTGCGGCGGTAAGAAGTTTAAAGAGGTTCTTTACTGAAATGTATTTTTACCAAAAAGACTCAAGGCTAATGTAGCAATAGGAAATATTTTCTACTCCCACCGGTTCCTTTTAACACTTTTCTGGCCTGACAATTGTCAGACAGAACTATTGCTATAGTTGTGCTGCATATCAACCTCATTATAAAAACTGTAGTTATTAGACAGTGTTTCCCTAGTGACCAGACTGTCAGACACGACAGCTGTCCATGCCTTGCCATTTCCCATATCATGCTGTATATTCATCAGAATTTTATTTTATGTTTTAAAAAAATGTTTAGGTGGAGAACCTTTTAATTTTTGAAAATAAAGATTAAGAATTAAAAAACTGTTAAAAGTCCAGTTACTTTTCCTTGTGAAAAATATGCAATAGCAGAAGACTTCTAAAAGGTTCCAATACTTTTTTCAGACTTTTTTCACACCAATACTACAAACACCTAAGGCTGGGTTAACCCCTTAAGGACGCAGCCTAGTTTTGGCCTTAAGGCTCAGAGCCCATTTTTCAAATCTGACATATTTCACTTTATGTGGTAATAACGTCGGAATGCTTAAACCTACCCAAGCGATTCTGAGATTGTTTTCTCGTGACACATTGGGCTTCATGTTCGTGGTAAAATTTGGTCGATATATTCAGTGTTTATTGGTGAAAAATTGCAAAATTTAGAGAAAATGTATAAAAAATTGCATTTTTCAGAATTTAAATGCATCTGCTTGTAAAACAGACGGTTATACCACCCAAAATAGTTACTAGTTCACATTTCCCATATGTCTACTTTAGATTGGCATTGTTTTTTGAACATTCTTTTATTTTTCTTGGACGTTACAAGGCTTAGAACATAAACAGCAATTTCTCATATTTTTAAGAAAATTTCAAAAGCCTTTTTTTTAAGGTACCTCTTGAGTTCTGAAGTGGCTTTGTGGGGCCTATGTATTAGAAACCCTGATAAAACACCCCATTTTAAAAACTAGACCCCTCAAAGTATTCAAAACAGCATTTAGAAAGTTTTTTTAACCCTTCAGGCATTTCACAGGAATTAAAGCAAAGTGGAGGTGAAATTTGCAAATTTCATTTTTCTTGCTGAATTTCAATTTTATTCATTTTTTTTTCTGTAACACAGAAGGTTTTACCAGAGAAACACTACTAAATATGTATTGTCCAGATTCTGCAGTTTTTAGAAATGTCCCACATGTGGCCCTACTGCGCTCGAGGACTAAAACACAAGCCCCAGAAGCAAAGAAGCACCTAGTGCATTTTGAGGCCTCTTTTTTTATTAGAATATATTTTAGGCAGCATGCCAGGTTTGAAGAGGTGTTGAGGTGCCAAAACAGTAGGAATCCCCCAATAGTGACCCCATTTTGGAAACTAAACCCCTCAAGGAATTCATTTAGGGTTGTTGTTACCATTTTGACCGCACAGTTTTTTCACAGCACGTATTTGAATTGGGCTGTGAAATGAAAAAAATGTCATTTTTTCCAATAAGATGTCATTTGTGATCAAAATTTCTTATTTTCACAGGGAACAAAATACCCCATTTTGTTGCCCAATTTGTCCTTAGTGTGGCAATACCCCATTTGTGGTGATAAACTGCCGTTTGGGCCCATGGGAGGGCTCAGAAGGAATTAGCGCTATATGTTTGTTGGAGTCCAGATTTTGTTGGATTGGTTTTCGGGTGCCATGTCGCATTTGCAGAGCCTCAGAGGTATCAAAGCAATGGAAACCCACCAAAAGTGACCCCATTTTGGAAACTACACCCCTCAAGGAATTCATTTATGGTTGTTGTTAGCATTTTGACCACACAGTTTTTTCACAGCACCTATTTCAATTGGGCTGTGACATTAAAAAAAATGAAATTTTTTCCAATAAGATGTAATTTTTTACCAAAATGTCTTATTTTCACAGGGAACAAAATACTCAATTTTGTTGCCCAATTTCTCCTGAGTGCATCAATACCCCATTTGTGGAAATAAACTGCCGTTTGGGACCATGGGAGGCCTCAGAAGGGAAGGAGCGCTGTGTGGTCTTTGGAGTACAGATTTTGCTGGTTTGGTTTTCGGGTGCCATGTCGCATTTGCAGAGCCCCAGAGGTATCAAAGCAATGGAAACCCACCAGAAGTGACCCCATTTTGGAAACTACACCCCTCAAGGAATTCATTTATAGGTGTTTTGACCATTTTGACCCCATAGTTTTTTCACAGAACTTATTTGAATTGGGCTGGGAATGAAAACAAAATTTTTTTTTTCAAATAATATGTAGTTTTGGCTGAAAATTTCTTATTTTCACAAGAAACAAAATACCCCATTCTGTTGCGCAATTTGTTCTGAGTGCCGCAATACCCCATTTTTTGTGATAAACTGCCGTTTGGGCCCATGGGAGGGCTCAGAAGGAAAGGACCACCATTTGGCCTACTGGGGATTTTCTAGTGCGAAGTCATGTATGCAGAAGCCCCTGAGGTACCAGTACAGTTGAAACCCGCAAGAAGTGACCCCGTTTTAAAAACTACACCCTTAAGGCATTCATCTAGAGGTGTAGTGAGCATTTTGACCTGAGACCTACACCCCATAAACTATAATGTGGGTTCTCCCGGGTATGGCAATACCCTACATGTGGCTGTTATCAGCTGCCTGGACACACAGCAGGGCTCAGAGGGGAAAGACTAGGGGGGATAAGCTGTGTGGAGTGCATCAGGGTAAGTAAAATTGGGGTAAATTATAAACCAAGGGATGTATGATAAATTTTAAAACACTCTTTCATACAGAGCTCTGGTTATTCGGGACACGTGTCACATTAATATATTGTGTCCTCCCTTACCCCCTCTTATAGCAGACTTTGCACCTCTTTTGACTTTTTCCCTTCTTGCCAGTTTGGGGAACTTCTCCTGGAAAGTGTTGCCCTGGTACGATGCGTGTGGCCTCGCTTCCAGAAGTACTGGGTGCCCCCCCTTCTTGGTCCCTAAAGATTAGGTTCTTGATAATCACCTCTTGAAATTCCAGGAAAGTTCCCGTCTGGCCTGCACATCGACGTAGCACGTACGCATTGTACAAAGCCATCTGTATGATGTGCCCGGCCAGCTTCTTATACCACACCGCATGGCGCTGTAGGGCTTCAGGGCTTGATCTTACAAGTCCATCCCTCCCATGTACCTATTGTAGTCCAGGATGCAGTCTGGTTTGGGGGTGGCCTTTCCTTCATATATCCTAAACCTGTAGGTATACCCTGATGCACTCTCACAGCTTATACATCTTCACGCCATACCTTGCCCTCTTACCCGGCAGGTACTCGCGGAATTGAACCCTCCCTTTAAAATGTACCAGGGACTCATCAATAGAAATACACTTCTCGGGGGTGTATGCTTGGGAAAACCGGGCACTGGAACGGTCTAATAGGGGTCTCCGTTTATACAAACGGTCAAAACTGGGGTCATCTCGGGGTGGGCACGGCTCATTATCAGTATAATGTAAGAAGCGAAGTATTGCCTCATTTATTTATTTTTTTAGGTTCCAGTTCAGTTCTGAAGTTGCTTTGAGGGGCCCATATATTAGAAACCCCTATCAAACACCCCATTTTAGAAACTAGACCCCTCAAAGTATTCACAACAGCATTTAGAAAGTTTATGAACCCTTTAGGTGTTTCTCAAAAATTTAGAGCAAAGTAGAGGTGAAATTTACATTTTTTTTTTGTCAGAAAATCCTCTTTATACCATTTTTTTTATAACACAAAAGGATTTATCAGAGAAACGCAACTCAATACTTATTGCCCAGATTCTGCCGTTTTTAGAAATATCCCACATGTGGCCCTAGTGCGGTAATGGACTGAAGCACCGGCCTCCGAAGCAAAGGAGCACCTAGAGGATTTTGAGCCCTCCTTCTTATTAGGCACCATGTCCGGTTTGAAGAGGTCTTGTGGTGCCAAAACATTGGGAACCCCCAAAAGTGACCCCAATTTGGAAACTAGACCCCTTGAGGAATGCATTGTAGTTTTCTTGGGGTGCATGCGGCTTTTTGATCAGTTTTTATTCTATTTTTAGGGGGCGTGGTGACTAAAAAACAGCAATTCTACTATTCTTTTTTTATTCTTTTTTTTTTACAGCGTTCACCGTGCGCTATAAAGGACATATTCACTTTATTCTGCGGGGCGATACGATTACGGCGATACCAGATGTTTATAGTTTTTTTTTATGTCTTATGGCGTTTGCACAATAAAATACGTTTTGTAAACAATCATTCACTTTTTGTGTTACCTTATTCTAAGAGCCATAACGTTTTTATTTTTCAATCAATAAAGCCGTGCGAGGACTTATTTTTTGCGTAACGAACTGTAGTTTCGATCAGTACCATTTTTAGGTACATGCGACAAGAATTGTGATTGTGGTACGGTTTATTATTATTTTATTTTACAGCGTTCACCGTGCGGGTTAAATAATGAAATAATTTTGTCGTTCAGGCCGTTACGGATGCGGCGATGCCAATTATGTATAGTTTATTTGTTTGTTTATATATTTTTATTAATAATAAAGGACTGATAAGGGAAAAGGGGGGATTTTTACTTTTATTACTTTTAAATCTTTTATTTTCTTATTTTTACACATCTTTTTTTAACTTTTTTTTTACTTTATTACTTTGTCCCACTAGGGGACTTGAGGGCAGGAGGCCCTGATCGCTATTCTAATACACTGCACTACATGCGTAGTGCAGTGTATTAGAACTGTCAGCTACTCACTGACAGCAAGCATAGTGGGTCCTGACGTTGTCAGGACCCACTAGGCTTCCGTCTATGGCATAGCCGGACGCCATTGTTTGGTGTCCGGTTGCCATAGTCACCATCGCCGGCCGCTATCGCGTAGCAGGCCGGCGATGGCAGCTTAACCCCTAAAAAGCCGCAATCTCTATAGAACGCGGCTTTTAAGGGGTTAATCAGCGGGGACACAGCGATCGGTCCCCGCTGTAGGAGCTGTGACAGCTGCTGAACAAGACAACAGCGTCACAGCTCCTGTATGTGTCGGGAGGACGGCCGAAACGGCCGTTACTCCCGAGACGTACTATTCCGTCATGGAGCGCGAACGATACAGCTGCCATGACGTAATAGTACGTCAAGGAGCGGGAAGGGGTTAACACTGAGTTTTTTGCAGGAGTAAAATCTGCCTCAAAATTCAGTTTGGAATTTGGAGGCAGATTTTCCTCTGCCTGCACGCCGATTTACGTGGCGCTTTTCGCCCACGGCCATTGAGCGCCGCGGGCATAAAATGCCACAAAATACGCTTTCTCTGCCACCTATTTATGTCAATGGGAGGTCAGAGGCGTAAACGCCCGAAGTTAGGGCATGTCCCCTCTTTGTCCCGCGAGCCGGTTTTTCCGCTCGTGGGAAAAACGCCTCCGGCTCCCATTGAAATCAATGGGAAGCATTTTCTGCCATTTTTTGGCACGTTTTGCGGCGCGGTTTCCACGTTAAAAAAACTTGTCAAAAAACTCTGTGTGAACCCAGCCTAATACTTTCCTGTTTTCAACAATAACATCGAGGCATAACATTGCTCTAACTTCTGAAAGTGCATTAGATATCATCAATGAAACCACCCAATAATACACCTTAGGGTATGTTCACACGAGGGCGTCCGTAACGGCTGAAATTACGGGGATGTTTCAGCCTGTAAACATCCCCGTAATTTCAGCCGTAACGGCATGTGCAGGCGCTTGAACGCCGCGTCCATTACGGACGTAATTGGCGCTGCTATTCATTGGAGTCAATGAATAACGGCTCCAATTATGGCCAAAGAAGTGACAGGTCACTTCTTTGACACGGGCGTCTACTTACGCGCCGTCATTTGACAGCGGCGCGTATATTACGCCTCGTGTGAACAGACAAACGTCTGCCCATTGCTTTCAATGGGCAGATGTTTGTCAGCGCTATTGAGGCGCTATTTTCGGACGTAATTCGGGGCAAAAACGCCCGAATTACGTCCGTAATTAGTGCGTGTGAACATACCCTTATAGTTCACCCTCTTTTCTCTCATATTGCTGAGCGTCCCTGAGGAAGCCAACTTTGTGAGCAGCGATACCCATGGCGTTCCCCCCCTTGAGTACTAATATTTCTCCCCGGTATTATATGTATGTGTGGGTATTCTGTATATTTTCCTTGACATGTGATTTCTGGTGTCGTTTTTTTACTTGGCTTTTAGTACATTTGTCATATTCATTTGGTGTATACTGACTGCGTTATTTCACACTGGGCAGTTTTATTATTAAATTCTTCCACATATTTTGTGGGTACACAACTTTTTGGTGGGGGGGGGGGGTTTGCCCCATTTGGATGTGAAATCTTTTTTAATTGTTTTAAATGAATGGTCATAGTTCTTGAATAAGGATATATTTACATTTAATATAGTTTTGAGGTTGAGTGCCAATTTTTGTGGATTTCTCTGTTTTTGCTCTACTACATTTTAGGCATCCATTTGTGTACTCCCTTATTAATATATTTTTTTCCCTTTAATATAATGTTTAAGATGGTGCCCACCTATCTTTCAAGCAGGTTTGCCAGTAGCCTCTAAGGAATGATTGTCAAGAACAAACAGAGATTTTGAAGAGGGCACCTTTGGCCCTGATGGCTTGTAGACCCAGAGCTTACAGCCTCGCTAGATGTCCAAACCTATGGAAACGTGGCTGCATAGGATACAGCTGTCTTTTCTAGTTTATTGATTAAGCTGAATTATATAGGCAACTGTATGTCACAGTTATCTGGGCACCTAAGGCCAGGGCCGCCATCAGGAATTTCAGGGCCCCCTACAGCTAAATTTTCGGGGCCCCCCTACTGTGGCACCGCCTGTTAACGGTACTCCGTCCAGCACTATATCATGGTACCCAGGGCCGCCATCAGGGGGGGGTATTAGGAGTACTGATGTGAGAGGCCCGGCCAAACCTAATTGAAAGGGGGGCCCGGCAAACTGCCGCGACTTGCCTTTGGTAGAAAAAAAACAGGCCCCTGCAATGGGGCCCGTTTTTTTCACCAAAAGAATGTCATGAGCTGCGGGCCCCCCTTTCAATTAGGTTTGGCCGGGCCTCTCACATCAGTACCCCTAATACCCCCCCTGATGGCGGCCCTGGGTAGCATGGGGGTCGTCATGGGGGCCGTCAAACACCGCCGCCCGTGCGACCGATCACGCGCACCCGCAAACTCCCGCGCATGCGCACCGGCGACCGCCTGGAACCGCGCACCGAATTTTGAGGCAGATTTTGACCTGCCCACACTATCTTGCCGCGTTTTTTGCCTGTGGCGATTGAGGACAGCAGACAGAAAACGCAGCGAAAAATGCATTTTCTGCCTCCCATTGATTTCGATGGCAGGTCAGAGGCGGAACCGCGGCAAGAAAGGACGTGCTGCTTTTTCTTTTTTCCGCGACTGGCTCCCATTGATTTCAGATTAAATCAATGGGAGGCGGTTTTGGAAGTTTTTTGGTGCTGATTCTGACGCAGTGTCCGAGTCAATATCAAGGCCCAAAAACTGTGTGAACTGGGCCTTATTGTTAGGGCTTATTCAGACGAACGTGTAATACATCCGTGCAACGCGCGTGATTTTCACGTGCCTCGCACGGACCTATGTTACTCTATGGGGCCGTTCAGACTGTCAGTGATTTTCACGCAGCGTGTGTCCGTGTGTCCGCTGCGTAAAACTCACGACATGTCCGATATTTGTGCATTGTTCGCGCATCACGCACCCATTGAAGTCAATGGGTGCGTGAAAATCACGGCCAGCACTTCCGCAGCCGTATAAACTATGAATGAAAACAGAAAAGCACCGCGTGCTACAAACATACAAACAGTGTCATAATGATGGCGGCTGCGCGAAAATCACACAGCCACGCATCATACGCTGCTGACACACGGAGCTCTTATGGACCTTTTGCAAGCGCAAAACGCCACGTTTTTGCGCGTGCAAAAAGCACACGCTCGTGTAAATCCGGCCTTAGGGTAGGAACACACTAGGCATGAATGCTGCGGATTTTATGCAACACATTTTATTGTGGATAATCCGCAGCGTATTACAGTCGCAGCAGAGGGGATGAGGTTTAAACAAATCTCATCCACACGCTGCAAAAATAATGGACCTGCAGTGTGACTTTTTAAGCCACAGCGTGTCAATGTATTCTGTGGAATCGCCGCTCCTCTGATGCGGAAATGCCGCGGTTCTGCCGCAAAAATCACAAATGAGAAAAAATAAAAAGGCACTTTTTAAAATTTATAAAAAAGTTTAGACTTACCCCGGCCGTAGTCCTGGTGACGCGATCCTCTATTCTTAGCGCAGCTCGGCCTCCTGTCATGACGTTTCATCCCATGTGACTGCTGCAGGTCACATGGTCTACAGCGTCATCCCAGGAGGCGGGGCTACGTTCAGAAGAGAGAGACGCGTCACCTAAACTACGGCCGGGGCAAGTCTAAACTTTTTTTTCCCTGCAGGATACCCGCAGCGGACACGCCTCCCGAAACCTGCGCCACTATTTGGTGCGGTTTTGCTGGCAGAATTCCCTGCGGCTACCGGGGCGGATAAGCTGTGTAGTTTTACTCAGTGTGTCCGCCTAGTGTGTCCCTTATGATGTCGCTCCTGGAGCTGCTGCCGGTCTCTAAATAGGCAGTTGGTTCAGTAGAATTTGGAATTATTTTTTTTTTGTGAACCAGCTTAAAAAAATACAAAACTTTTGTGTTAGGGCCTGTTCACATCACCGTTCGCTTCCGTTCCGTCTGAGGTTTCTGTCGGGTGAACCCCGCAACGGAAAGTGAAAGTGACAGCACAGCTTCCGTTTCAGTCACCATTGATCTCAATGGTGACGGAAACATCGCTAATGGTTTCCGTTCGTCACCATTCCGGCTGGTTTTCGGACGGAATCAATAGCGCAGTCGACTGCGCTAATGGTGATGGAAACGGAAGCTGTGCTGTCACTTTCACTTTCCGTTGCGGGGTTCACCCGACAGAAACCTCAGACGGAACCCCGGAACGGAAGCGAACGGTGATGTGAACAGGCCCTAACACAAAAGTTTTGTATTTTTTTAAGCTGGTTCACAAAAAAAAAATAATTCCAAATTCTACTGAACCAATTGCCTATTTAGAGACCGGCAGCAGCTCCAGGAGCGACATCATAAGGGACACACTAGGCGGATATGCTGAGTAAAACGACACAGCTTATCCGCCCCGGTAGCCGCAGGGAATTCTGCCAGCAAAACCGCACCAAATAGTGGCTCAGGTTTGGTGAGGCGTGTCCGCTGCGGGAATCCTGCAGGGAAAAAAAAGTTTAGACTTGCCCCGGCCGTAGTCCTGGTGACGCATCTCTCTCTTCTGAACGTAGCCCCGCCTCCTGGGATGACGCTGTAGACCATGTGACCGCTGCAGCAGTCACATGGGATGAAACGTCATGACAGGAGGCCGGGCTGCGCTAAGAATAGAGGATCGCGTCACCAGGACTACGGCCGGGGTAAGTCTAAACTTTATCAATTTAAAAAAGTACCTTTTTTTCTTCTCATGTGTGATTTTTGCGGCAGAACCGCAGCATTTCTGCAACAGAGGAGCGGCGATTCCATAGAATACATTGACATGCTGCGGCTTAAAAAGCCAAAAGTCACACTGCAGGTCCATTTTTTTTGCAGCGTGTGGATGAGATTTGTTCTAATCTCATCCCCTCTACTGTGACTGTAATGCGCTGCGGATTATCCACAATAAAATGTGTTGCATAAAATCCGCAGTGTTCATGCCTAGTGTGTTCCTACCCTAAGGCCGGATTCACACGAGCATGTGCTTTTTGCACGCGCAAAAAACGTGGCGTTTTGTGCATGCAAAAGGTCATAACAGCTCCGTGTGTCAGCAGCGTATGATGCGCGGCTGTGTGATTTCCGCGCAGCCGCCATCATTATGACACTGTTTGTATGTTTGTAGCACGTGGTGCTTTTCTGTTTTCATTCATAGTTTATACGGCTGCGGAAGTGCTGGCCGTGATTTTCACCCACCCATTGACTTCAATGGGTGCGTGATGCGCGAACAATGCACAAATATAGGACATGTCGTGAGTTTTACGCAGCGGACACACGGACACACGCTGCGTGAAAATCACTGACAGTCTGAACGGCCCCATAGAGTAACATAGGTCCGTGCCAGGCGCGTGAAAATCACGCACGTTGCACGGATGTACTACACGTTCGTCTGAATAAGCCCTAACAATAAGGCCCAGTTCACAGAGTTTTTGGGCCTTGATATTGACCCGGACACTGCGCCAGAATCAGCACCAAACAACTTCCAAAACCGCCTCCCATTGATTTAATCTGAAATCAATGGGAGCCAGTTGCGGAAAAAAGAAAAAGCAGCACGTCCTTTCTTGCCGCGGTTCCGCCTCTGACCTGCCATCGAAATCAATGGGAGGCAGAAAATGCATTTTTCGCTGCGTTTTTTGTCTGCTGTCCTCAATCGCCGCGAGCAAAAAACACAGCAAAAAAACGCGGCAAGATAGTGTGGGCAGGTCAAAATCTGCCTCAAAATTCTTTAAGGAATTTTGAGCCAGATTTTTTTTTGCCTGCAAAATACTGTGTGAACAGGGCCATACATAAACAGCACTTTGTGATAATTTACTCACCGTGTCAGAAGAGCTGCTCCCACTCAAGTCCTCTTCCGGCGATGTCTTCCAGGCGAGGTCTTCGGTCCAGACGTCCAGTCCTTCACCTCCAGCCAGGCTCCAGGTAAGTTTTGTCCATGTGTGTCCGCGGCTGCGCGCGCGGCCGATCGCGGGTGCGCGCGCGGCCGATCGCGGGTGCGCGCGCGGCCGATCGCGGGTGCGCGCGCGGCCGATCGCGGGTGCGGGCGTTCGTGGGTGCGCGCTCGCGAGTGCGCACGCGCGGGAGTTTCCTTGTGCGCGCGATCGGGTGCGCGCTGCGGGCGGACTGTTTGACGGCCCCCCATGACGAGGGGAGGGGGCCCGCAGCAGCAGCAGCAGCAGCAGCAGCTCACGACATTCTTTTGGTGAAAAAAACGGGCCCCATTACAGGGGCCCGTTTTTTCCTACCAAAAGAATGTTGCGGCAGTTGCCGGGCCCCCCTTTCAGTTAGGTTTGGCCGGGCCCCTCACACCACTACCCCTAATACCCCCCTGATGGCGGCCCTGCCTAAGGCCACTATTATTTGGGAACTGTATGGAGCTTCTGTTCAGGCACTATACGGTGGTGGTAAGTAGGCATTTTATGGAACAGTTATTTGCACACTGTATTGAGGGTACCAATAGAAGGTACCACACAGGTCACTATCTAACTTAAAGGGGATGTCCACTATCGGACAATTGATGACCTATCCACCGGATAGGTCATTAGTACATCATTTGTGGGGGTTCGACACCCGGACCCCGCACCGTTAAGCCGCCCCGGCTGCCTCCAGGCACCGGACGTAAATGCTGAAAGCAGTGGGATCCGCGCACAGAATAGTGGCCGAGCAGCAGTATTGCAGCTCTGCACCTATTCAAGTGAATAGGAGATGAGCTGCAGTTCTGCAGCGCGGCCGCTATGCTATGTACAGAGCCAACTGCTTCCGGCTCCGTACATCGCATAATGGGCAATAACATCCAGTGCCCGCAGGTTTTGGACCCGCACCGATGATATACTGATGACCTATCCACTGATAAGTCATCAGTTGTCTGGTAGTGGAAGTTTTTCACTATTATCACTAAAAACCTATCCACAGGATAGTTGATAAAGGTTAGATTAGTAGAGGTCTTAATGCTAAGACCCCATCGACAACTAGAATGGGGGTTCCTCTTTCTATGGGTGGCCTTTGTAGGGAGAAGGTGTATGGGAGAATGACTGAGCATGTCCACAATTCTTATTTCATGATAGTCAGTTTTAATTTTAGTAATTCTAGCTCATTTTAATTCCTTCTAGGGAACCTTTGCCGTGATAGTTCTGAAAGTCGCATCAGCATGCAGTTTTACCACTAATCTGTATGGTTTGGGAATGCTTGTTTTTGACTGCGCGGTTGTTGTAGGTAAAACTACAGCTACAGCCAGTATGTGTGGCCTTATGCTAAAGGTATATTCACACAAGGCAGATTTGTAACAGAAATTCATCTGAATAAGATTTATATAAATCCATGCATGCCGCTGAAACAACCTAATTTAGGTTGGGTTCACACAGAGTTTTTGCAGGCGGAAAAGCTGGCTCAAAATTTTTACTGCGATTTTTGCTGCGTTTTTTGCTGCGTTTTTCACCCGTGGCCATTGAGCGCCGCAGGCAAAAAACGCAGCAGGATACGCTTTCTCTGCCTCCCATTAATGTCAATGGGAGGTCATAGGTGTAAACGCCCGAAGATAGGGCATGTCCCTTCTTTTTCCCGCTCGCGGGAAAAAAACGTCTCCGCCTCCCATTGAAATCAATTGGAGGCATTTTCGGTCATTTTTTGGCGCGTTTTCCGATGCAGTTTCTGCGTCAAAAAACTAATAAAAAAACTCTGTGTGAACTCACCCTTAGATGTGTGGAATGGATTTTTCAGCAATTTCTTCAACAAATCTGCCGCAGGTGAACATACTGTAGCCTTATAAAATCTATTTCAATGGCATGTCTCATGTGTTTTATTAAATGGATTTAAATGTGTAGATGAGAAATAAAGTGGCAGTTTTATTAATAATGTTTTGACCCCTTAACGACCACTGTACAGTGTTTTTACAGCGGCTCTTCCCAGGTAGTTCTTCTGAAGCACCGCCTTTTCATGGCAGCACTTCAGAAGATGTTTCACCCGAATCGGCCGCTCTGCTCCTGAAGCCCAGGCTGTTGCTAAAAGCTTCGGGCTTCAGGGCAACGATCGGAGACCAATAGCAGTGGTCTCCGGTCATGTTTAACCCCTCAGATGCGGCGGTCAACAGCGACTCTTGCATCTGAGTGGTTTTAGGGGGCGATGTGATCGCGGGGTGACGATTTTTTTTATGGCAGCCGGGGGCCTAACAATGGCCCCCAGGTCTGCCTTTAGTAAATGCCTGTTAGGTCAGAGGCACGGCCTAATAGATGCCCGTCAGTTTTAGGGTATGTTCACACGGCAGTGGCCGTAACGGCATGTGCAGGCGCTTGAACGCCGCGTCCATTACGGACGTAACTGGAGTTGGTTTTCCATGGAGTCCATGGAAAACGGTTCCATTTACGTATGAAGAAGTGACATGACACTTCTTTGGCGCGGGCGTCTATTTATGCGCCATCTTTTGACAGCGACGCGTAAATATACGCCTCGTGTGAACAGACAAACGTCAGCCCATTGCTTTCAGTGGGCAGATGTTTGTCAACGCTTTCAAGCTGTATTTTTGGACGTAATTCCAGGCGTAAAACGCCCGAATTACGTCCGTAAATAAGCCGTGTGAACATAGCCTTAAACTGACAGGCAATAATACACTGCAATACAGAAGTATTGCAGTGTATTATAAAAGCGATCAGATGATCGCACAGTAAAGTCCCCTAGTGGGACTAAAAAAAAGGTTTAATAAAGCTTCTAATAAATAAGTAAAAATCTCAAGTAAAAAAAATTAAAAACCAACTTTTTCCCCTGACATTATGCTTTTTTATGATAAAAAAAGTTACATGTATATGGTATCGCCACGTCCCTAACGACCCCAACTATAAAACGATTACATTATTTAACCCGCACAGTGAATGCTGTAAAAAATACAAAAAAATGGCAAAATTGCTATGTCGACATGGAAATAAAAAAGTTATAACTCTTGCGACGATGGAAAATGTAAAAATGTGCTTGGTCATTAAGGTTTAGAATACTTTCGGTATTAAGATAAAACTAAAGCAGACTGGCAGAAACTATGCCAAATTTCTCACAATTGCGCACACTGTTTGATCAATTTGGCTTGATAGACATATAGGACACTTTTTCTCTTGTGTAGGCTACCCCTTGCTGCTGGCACACGCCGGACTCATGTTAGCCATGTACCTTTTTCTAGACACTTTTTCAAACTATTGTTATAATACAAATGTGATTATGCCATTTTCTGATTATATATTTCCTTTAATTAACTCTCTTGCCTATTCTACTTCTCCCCTGTGCTGATTTCTGTGTTACTCTATGGCTGGAATCACACATACAGTTTTTAATGCAGGTTTTGCAGCCCAAACTTTGAGAGAATGCAAAAGGAAGGGGAGGTACATAGGAAGGACTTTTCTACCATCCACTAAAAAACTGCACCGAAAACCGCTACAAAAATTGCAACTAATGGTTAAACATCCTGCTTCATCTATATGTAAACATTTAGCATTACATCATATTTGTATCATATTTAAAAGTGTCTTTATTGGTACTGGGCATAGTTAAAACAAATAAAAAATATATATGTTAAAATAAGATCAATGTATAAACATCTGTTAACACATAAATAGAGGGTGCCCTTAAAGAGAACCTTTCACTTGTCCATACATGTGCAGCTGAGTGCAGCATGTAATAGGAAGGGCTGCACAAACCCTGTGGCACTTTAAACGTTTTCCTATCCACCGTTATTTAGATATCGATGCCATTATATTTGGCGCCCGATATTTAAATAGCCCCCTGGATTGTCAATGGGGCGTGTAATTGGCAAGGGGTGTGTAGCATCGCTGTGACACAGTCCAATCAGCTACGGACAGTGTCACAGCAAGAGCTGGAGCAGGGAGAGCGTGTGCGTATGCACGCACAGTTCGGAGCTGTTCGAGCATGCGTGCGCACGCACGCTCTCACTCTTCAGCTCTTGGTAGTCAAGGACGACAAGACTGTGTGATCTCTCACGAGAGATCACACAGTCTTGTCGTCCTTGTCTGCCAAGAGCTGAAGAGTGAGTGAGAGGGTGCGCGCGCGCCCGACCGCACAGCTCCGATATCGCAGATACTCCCGATGCCATTGAACAGAAGAACAAGAATTCACATTCTTCTTCTCCTCTTCTGTTCCGTGGTGGCGGCGGAGCTGCGCGCGCACACGCTCTCCTCTCTCCAGGTCTTGCTGTGACACCGTCCATAGCTGATTGGACAGTGTCACAGCGATGTTACATGCCCTGTTGCCATTTACGGCACCGTTAACCAAATAATGGAGAAAGATAGGAAAGACATTTATAGTGAGACCGGGTTTGTACAGCCCTGCCCATTACATGCTGCACATGTATGGGCAGGTGAAAGGTTCTCTTTAAGTTCTACATTAACTTATTTGTCAACATTAATATCAACAAATCTAAAAATGATGTCAAAATGTTTTAGGGTAATGTTGTTTCTAGAAGGCCAGGCTTCAGCTAATTTGCAGGAAGTGTCAGTCTGCATCCCATGACCATCCATTACTGTCATCAGCAGCTAGGAATTGTAAACTTTTCCCACTCTTTGATGTAAGACTTAGTTTCAGGTTCATCCTATTTGTTATCATGTTTTAAAATTTCACATGTATAACTTTTGGGAAGATGGCATACATAAGTGTCAATCTGTCATCTTATTCTAAATGTGAAAGATTACCCTTTAACACAAACAAGTAAAAGTCTTCCACATTTACTTGGAACCTGCAAATAAAGCGCTACTCTTAACATAGATAACTTTAATACCAATTGTTGTATAATATATATGAATTAACATCCCTTTAGAAATATACTGACTGTCTAGATACTGTGGAGTAGATTTACTATTCAAAATGCACCAGAATTCTGCCTCCAATTGAGCCAGAATTCTGATGTACATGCCATACGCCACATTTATTAACTTATTAAAAGTGTGGCTTAGTGGGTAAGGTGGCTTGGACCAGAAAAAATGGGCGTGGTTTAAAATGCATCACTGTGCGCAAAAAATTTGCAAAAAAAAAAAAGACTGGCATCAACTAGGCCAACTAATAGGTGGTATAAGGAAAAGAAAAGTGTCTAGCATGTCTAGCAAGATGCACCAAATTTATTATACAGCATGTACCACTTTGATAAATTTGGCGCATTTTCTGACTACATTGACTAAGTTAACACTGTCTAAAACTCACACTAGACAGTATTAGTAAATCTGCCCATGTGTTTTCAACCAGGCGTTTTCAGTTGTTTTTTTATGAGCTGTGCCATCTTTAATTTGCAGCTCTCTGGAAAAAGAGTCATAAAATACCCAACTCCATTATCTCAGCAGAGAGAGCTGAGCACATGGCACTCAATGAGTAAACATAGATTGTATGACCAGGGCCAGCCTTAGGATAGATGGCACCCCGTGCAAAATTTTCTTTCGGCGCCCCACCCCATCATAAAAAAAATGCCCCATAAAAAAGTATAATGCCCCCCACAGTATAATGCCCTATATAGTGCCCCCACACAGTATAATGCCCCTTTACTGCCCCCATACAGTATAATAATAATATTTAATAATATCATATATTATAACCGCTTCAAGGACACAGTATTTTGTCCTCTAATTTTGTTCACATAGTATTATGCCCTCAAAGTGCCACACACAGTATATTGCCTCCTATAGTACCCCTACACAGTATAATGATCGCTTAGTGGCCCCCACACAGTATAATGCCCCCCTCACCTGGCTGCCACACACAGCCCCCCTTGTAGATAGTGCCCCCCTATAGTGCCCACCTTCAGGAATTTTGATGTTAGGGATCTGCCAGGTACTACGTCTAGGTATACTCCTGGGATTAATCAATCCACACCTGAGGCCAGACCTGTTCAACTGACACCATCTCCCACCAACCAGGGTGGCAGGCTCAGGAGTGGGGGAGCCTATCGCGGCCTGGTCAGTCGGAGTTAGCTCCGCCCCCTGTCCTTTATTACCTGCCGTGTTCTCTTCCTCAGTGCTTGTAATTCTTCTGGATTCCTGGCCTCACTGCTGCTTGCTCCAGCCTGCTTCTGCCGTGCTTCTGCCTTGCTGCAGTTCCGCTTAACCTGCTTTGCTTTGCCCCTGGCTTGCTTCCTTCTCCGTGCTCACTTTGGTATACTCCACTTCATCCTGGTCCTGACTACTCATTCACCGCTCCGTTTCCTCGCGGCGTTCCGTGGCTACTGCCCCTTCCCTTGCGTGTTCCCTGTTTGTTCTCCCGTGCACTTAGACAGCGTAGGGACCGCCGCCCAGTTGTACCCCGTCGCCTAGGGCGGGTCGTTGCAAGTAGGCAGGGACAGGGCGGTGGGTAGATTAGGGCTCACTTTCCCTTCACCTCCTTACTGCCATTACATAATTACAAGCCCCTACCTAGTCTACCATTTCTCCTACGCTGACGCTATCATGGACCCCCTTGAGACCCTGACCCAGCAGATGCTCTGGCCCAGAGGGTCAACCAGGGTGACGCTGCCTTAGTAGTACCCCTCTCCTCACCTCTAGAACCCGACCTCAAGTTACCTGACCGGTTCTCAGGGGACCGTAAGACGTTTCTCTCCTTCCGGGAGAGTTGCAGACTGTATTTCCGCCTAAAACCCCACTCCTCAGGTTCCGAGAACCAGCGGGTGGGTATCATCATATCCCGACTCCAGGAAGGGCCCCAAGAGTGGGCCTTCTCCTTGGCTCCTGACGCCCCTGAACTTTCCTCTGTTGATCGTTTTTTCTCTGCCCTCGGACTCATTTACGACGAGACTGACAGGACTGCTTTAGCCGAGAGTCAGCTGGTGACCTTACGTCAGGGTAGGAGACCGGTTGAGGAATACTGTTCTGATTTTAGAAAGTGGTGCGTAGCTTCTCGGTGGAACGATCCGGCCCTAAGGTGCCAGTTTAGGTTAGGATTATCTGACGCCCTGAAGGATCTGCTGGTTAGCTACCCCTCTTCTGACTCCCTTGACCAGGTTATGGCCCTAGCAGTACGACTTGACCGACGTCTCAGGGAACGTCAGCTTGAACGCTTCAATGTGCTCCCCTCAGACTTTTCTGCGATCCCCCCTGAGGTCCCGTCTCCTCGCCCCTCCACGGAGGACTCGGAGGTACCCATGCAACTCGGGGCCTCCATGTCCCCTCGACAACGTAGGGAGTTTCGCAGAATGAATGGTCTCTGCTTCTACTGTGGGGACGACAAGCATCTACTGAACACCTGTCCCAGGCGCAAGAATAAGAAGCCGGAAAACTTCCGCGCCTAAGTGATCATCGGGGAGGTCACTTGGGCGCACAGGTATTTCCCGTTAATGTGAAATGCAATAAAATTTTGCTTCCCTTTCAGGTCTCGTTTGCTGGCCGGTCTGCCACGGGCAGTGCTTTCGTGGATTCTGGCTCATCTGCTAATATCATGTCTGTGGAATTTGCTATGTCTCTAAAGATGCCTTTTATTGATTTACCTTATCCTATCCCTGTAGTAGGTATCGACTCAACTCCCCTTGCTAATGGTTATTTTACTCAGCATACTGCTGTTTTTGAACTCCTGGTTGGCTCCATGCATTTGGAGCAGTGCTCTGTACTGGTGATGCAGGGATTATCGTCTGATCTGGTATTAGGTCTTCCCTGGTTGCAGTTGCATAATCCCACATTTGATTGGAATACTGGGGATCTCACCAAATGGGGTAGTGAATGTCTTATGTCATGTCTTTCTGTTAACTCTATTTCTCCCCGGGAGGAGGTAAACACGCTTCCTGAGTTTGTTCAGGACTTCGCCGATGTGTTTTCTAAGGAGGCCTCCGAGGTGTTGCCCCCCCATAGAGATTACGATTGCGCCATCGATTTGGTGCCTGGTGCCAAGCTTCCTAAGGGTAGGATATTTAATCTTTCATGTCCTGAACGTGAAGCTATGAGGGTGTATATCCAAGAATGCCTGGCCAAGGGTTTCATTCGCCCCTCGACTTCTCCTGTAGGTGCTGGCTTCTTCTTCGTGGGGAAGAAGGATGGTGGTCTTAGGCCGTGCATTGATTATCGTAACCTGAATAAGGTCACCGTAAGGAACCAGTACCCACTTCCTTTGATTCCGGATCTTTTTAATCAGGTTCAGGGAGCCCAATGGTTTTCTAAGTTCGATCTACGGGGGGCATATAACCTTATCCGCATCAAAGAGGGGGATGAGTGGAAAACTGCGTTCAACACACCCGAGGGTCATTTCGAATACCTGGTCATGCCCTTTGGGTTGTGTAATGCCCCTGCTGTCTTCCAGAATTTTATTAATGAAATCCTGAGAGATTACCTGGGTAATTTTCTTGTTGTGTACCTTGATGACATACTGGTGTTTTCCAAGGACTGGTCCTCCCACGTGGAGCATGTCAGGAAGGTGCTCCAGGTCCTTCGGGAGAATAATCTGTTTGCTAAGACTGAAAAATGTGTCTTTGGGGTACAGGAGATACCATTTTTAGGGCAAATCCTCACTCCTCATGAATTCCGCATGGACCCTGCCAAGGTTCAGGCTGTGGCGGAATGGGTCCAACCTGCCTCCCTTAAGGCGTTACAGTGTTTTTTAGGGTTCGCCAACTATTACAGGAGATTTATTGCCAACTTCTTGGTCGTCGCTAAGCCTCTTACGGACCTTACTCGCAAGGGTGCTGATGTCCTCCATTGGCCCCTTGAGGCCGTCCAGGACTTTGAGACCCTCAAGAAGTGCTTTATCTCGGCCCCCGTGCTGATTCAGCCCAACCAAGAGGAGCCATTTATTGTGGAGGTTGACGCATCCGAGGTGGGAGTGGGGGCCGTCTTGTCCCAGGGTACCAGCTCCCTCACCCATCTCCGCCCATGTGCTTACTTCTCTAGGAAGTTTTCGCCCACGGAGAGTAACTATGATATTGGCAACCGCGAACTTCTAGCCATTAAATGGGCTTTTGAAGAGTGGCGGCACTTCCTGGAGGGGGCCAGACACCAGGTAACGGTCCTTACGGATCACAAGAATCTGGTTTTCCTAGAATCGGCCCGGAGGCTTAATCCTAGACAAGCTCGGTGGGCACTATTCTTTACCAGATTTAATTTCTTGGTTACCTATAGGGCTGGGTCCAAGAATATTAAGGCTGATGCTCTGTCACGTAGTTTCATGGCCAATCCTCCTTCCGAGAAGGATCCTGCTTGTATTTTACCCCCTGGTATAATCGTTTCTGCCACGGATTCTGATTTAGCTTCTGATATCGCGGCTGATCAGGGTGCAGCTCCCGGGAACGTCCCTGGGGACAAACTGTTTGTTCCCCTGCAATACCGGCTAAGGGTACTCAGGGAAAACCATGACTCCGCTCTATCTGGTCATCCTGGCATCTTGGGCACCAAACACCTCATTACCAGAAACTATTGGTGGCCTGGGTTGCCTAAAGACGTTAGGGCTTACGTCGCCGCTTGTGAGGTTTGCGCTAGGTCCAAAACCCCTAGGTCCCGACCTGCGGGCCTACTACGTTCCTTGCCCATTCCCCAGAGACCTTGGACCCATATCTCCATGGATTTTATCACCGATTTGCCTCCATCTCAGGGCAAGTCGGTGGTGTGGGTGGTAGTAGACCGCTTCAGCAAGATGTGCCACTTTGTGCCCCTTAAGAAGCTACCTAACGCCAAGACGTTAGCTTCTTTGTTTGTGAAACACATCCTGCGTCTCCATGGGGCCCCAGTCAATATCGTTTCTGACAGAGGGGTACAATTTGTTTCCTTATTTTGGAGAGCTTTTTGTAAAAAGTTGGAGATTGATCTGTCCTTCTCCTCCGCCTTCCATCCCGAAACTAATGGCCAAACGGAAAGGACTAACCAATCCCTGGAACAATATTTAAGGTGTTTCATCTCTGACTGTCAATTCGATTGGGTCTCATTCCTTCCCCTTGCTGAATTTTCCCTGAATAACCGGGTCAGTAACTCGTCAGGGGTCTCCCCGTTTTTCTGTAATTTCGGGTTTAACCCAAGGTTCTCCTCCGTTTCCCCTGGTTGTTCCAATAATCCTGAGGTAGAGGATGTTCATCGGGAACTGTGCACTGTCTGGGCCCAGGTTCAGAAGAACCTAGAGGCGTCCCAGAGCGCACAAAAGATTTAGGCGGATAGTAGACGTTCTGCTAACCCCCGGTTTGTCGTCGGGGATTTGGTCTGGTTGTCGTCCAGGAACTTGCGCCTTAAGGTCCCGTCCAGGAAGTTTGCTCCCCGATTTATTGGACCTTATAAGATCATTGAAGTACTCAACCCTGTATCCTTCCGTCTGGAGCTGCCCCCATCCTTTCGCATACATGACGTCTTCCATGCCTCCCTCCTTAAACGCTGCTCCCCGTCCTGGTCCCCCTCGAGGAAACCTCCTGTTCCCGTTCTCACCCCTGAGGGGGTGGAATTCGAGGTGGCCAAGATTATGGACAGTAGGATGGTCCAGGGCTCCCTCCAGTACCTGGTCCATTGGAGAGGATACGGGCCGGAGGAGAGGACTTGGGTACCTGCCCGTGATGTTCACGCTGGGGTATTGATCAGGAGGTTCCACCTTCTCTTCCAGGTACTACGTCTAGGTATACTCCTGGGATTAATCAATCCACACCTGAGGCCAGACCTGTTCGACTGACACCATCTCCCACCAACCAGGGTGGCAGGCTCAGGAGTGGGAGAGCCTATCGCGGCCTGGTCAGTCGGAGTTAGCTCCGCCCCCTGTTCTTTATTACCTGCCGTGTTCTCTTCCTCAGTGCTTGTAATTCTTCTGGATTCCTGGCCTCACTGCTGCTTGCTCCAGCCTGCTTCTGCCGTGCTTCTGCCTTGCTGCAGTTCCGCTTAACCTGCTTTGCTTTGCCCCTGGCTTGCTTCCTTCTCCGTGCTCACTTTGGTATACTCCACTTCATCCTGGTCCTGACTACTCATTCACCGCTCCGTTACCTCGCGGCGTTCCGTGGCTACTGCCCCTTCCCTTGCGTGTTCCCTGTTTGTTCTCCCGTGCACTTAGACAGCGTAGGGACCGCCGCCCAGTTGTACCCCGTCGCCTAGGGCGGGTCGTTGCAAGTAGGCAGGGACAGGGCGGTGGGTAGATTAGGGCTCACTTTCCCTTCACCTCCTTCCTGCCATTACATTTGAAGCAGATTTTGAATTGACAGCGTTGTTTGACTTTTTTTTTTTTTTTTGCGTTTTTTTTAAACCGTTGAACCTAATGCAAAAGACGCAGCCAAAAAAAGCACCAAATGAGCGCCGCATGTATTTTCTGCCTCCTTTTAATTTCAATTGGAGCTCAGAGGTGGAAACCACTTGAAGGCTACGAGCCCCCACTCACAGTAAAATAACCATCAGAACACCACTCACAGTAAAATGACCATCAGCCCGCTACTCACAGATACCCCCTGTAGATAGTGTCATACAGCCCCCTTGTAGGTAGTGCCACACAGCCCCCTGTTGGTAGTGCCACACAGCCCCCTGTAGGTAGTGCCACACAGCCCCTTTGTAAGTAGTGCCACACAGCCCCCTTGTAGGTAGTGCCACACAGCCCCCTTGTACGTAGTGCCATGAAGCCCCCTGTAGATAGTGCCACACAGCCCCCTTTAGGTAGTGCCACACAGCCCCCTTGTGGGTAGTTCAGTAATGCCACACAGCACCCTGTATGTAGTGCCACACATCCCCATTGTAGGTAGTGCCACACAGCCCCTTTGTAGGTAGTGTCACACAGCCCCCTTGTATGTAGTGCTACACAGCCCCCTTGTAGGTAGTGCCACACAGCCCACAGCCCCCTTGTAAATAGCATCCCTCCTTCCTGTAGTATGCGCCACTGTAGCTCCCAGAAGGAGCAGAATCCCCCTTTGCCCAGGGATTCCGCTCCTGGAGCACTCCGCTTGATGTCTTTGTCAATATATGGACAGTGGCATCAGGGGCAACTCCTGAAGCGGAATCCCCGTCCACAGCGTTGCCGACGCTGTGACCGTGGATTCCACTCCAGGAGAAGCCCCTGTCGTCTGTGTCCATTTATTGACAGTGTCGTCACTGGCTTCTCCTGGAGTGGAATCCCCAGTCACCGCATCGGGGATTCTACTCCAGGAGAAGCCCCTGACGTCTCTGTCCATTTATAGAAATATATTGTTTTTACAAAAAACATGGGCTTCTGAAATATTTTCCACATTGATGAGGGGTTGAATTGGAGTTGGCATAAAAAAACTAGAAGGGCATGTTGTATGAGGGGAGAAGAGTCTGGAGGTCAGTGGGGAGAGATCTAATGTCCCATATCATACCTCTTAGCATGTGAGGGGTCAGGAGGGCTGATTATATTGAGACCCATCTGGACTGTCAGTGGGAGCAGAAGCCGCTGATTGACATTGCATTCTGTTATTTAGTTTATTATCTACAAGTACACCCAGATCCCTCTCCAAGTGTAGCTCCCCTAGGACATATGATGCATGCAGATTGTTAGTACCCGGATGCATAACTTTACATTTATCTACATTAAACCTCATTTGCCAAATGGATGCCCAAACACTTAGTGTGTCTAAATCAGCTTGCAATTTACGAACATCTTCCATAGACTGAACAATAGTACATAGCTTGATGTCATCTACAAAAATAGAAACAATACTATTAATCCCATCCTCTATATCATTAATAAATAAATTGAATAATAGTGGACCCAACACGTAAACCCTGGGGTACACCACTTATAACCGGGAACCATTCAGAGTAGGAATCATTGACCACAACTCTCTGGATACGGTCCTTGAGCCAATTCTCAATCCAATTACAAACGATACTTTCTAAACCTATAGTCATTAATTTACCCATTAGACGTCTATGAGGGACAGTGTCAAATGCTTTTGCAAAGTCCAAAAACACTATAGCCACAGCGGCCCCTCTGTCTAGGCTTCTGCTCAGCTCTTCATAAAAACAAATCAGGTTGGTTTCGACAACTTCTGTCCTTAGTAAAACCGTGCTGGCTGTCACTTATAATACTATTTTATGTCACATAATCCTGTACATAGTCCCTCAATAGCCCATTAAACATTTTTCTGACGATTGATGTTAAGCTTACTGGTCTATAATTACCCGGGGAAGACCTAGAGCCCCTTTTGAAAATAGGCACTACATTTGCCCTGCGCCAGTCCCTTGGCTCAATACCAGTCACTAGGGAATCTCTAAATATTATGAAGAGGGGGACAGAAATAACTGAACTAAGCTCTTTAAGAACTCTAGGGTGGAACCCATCTGGTCCCGGGGCCTTCTCCCATTTATCATTTGTACCATTATTTGACATTAGTTCTTCCCAGTTTATATCTTGAATTGCAGCCCTCATCCTGGGGAAATTAGCCTTCTTAAAATTAAGTGTTTTTACCCTCCCAGCCTGTGTTTGTTTTTTACAGTATAGGTAAAATATAACTATATTGTGATCACTGTTACCGAGGTTTTCACGAACATTGACATTCCCACAAGCTCTGCATTATTAGAAATGACCAGATCCAACAGAGCTTCACCTCTAGTCGGGTCTACCACAAACTGATAAAAAACTCATAAAAAATTTTGAGGAAATTTCTTCTCTTCGCAGTTGAAGCCGAACCATGACACCAATTAATATCCCGGTAATTAAAATCTCCCATTATCACTACAGTACCAGCCTGTGCAGCCCGCTCCATCTATTTATATAGCTGACCATCCATCTCCTCAGATATATTTGGGGGGGGGGGGGGGGCTATAGATTGCACCGAAAGTACACCAAACCATGAAATCTAAGCTTTTTTATTAATATCAAATAAAAAATAGTTTTTTTTCCTCTCACTTGCGATTTTTGCGGCGAAATTGCAGTGTATCCACCACAAAAGTCGCAACACGTGCTTCTTTGTTACGCATTTTACCTTCCCATTGAATTCAATGGGGAAAACCCACAACAGAAGAGCAACGATTCCGCAGCATAAATTGACATACTGTGACACACCAATTTATGAACGGGTCTTCGGCGGATTTGTTCAAATCTCACCCACGCTGCTCCTTCTGTAATACGCTGCGGATTTTCCTCAATAAAATTTGTTGCAGAAAATCTGTAGTGTTTACGCCTAGTGTGTTCCTATCCTTAGGGTAATTCACACGTAGCGTAACATTGCAGAATTTCTGTCAAGATTTTCTGTGTGCAAATTCTGCAGCTTTTGGCAACATAAAATTGACATGCTGCACAATGAAAACCCATATAGCAAGTATATTTTCGCACGTTTTTTTTATGGGGGTTTTTACTACAGTGTGTGGGTGAGATTTGTTGAAACCTCATCTACTTTGCTGCTACTGTAAATGCTGTGGTATTTCTGCACAGAATAAAGAAAAGACTGAGCATCTGCCTTCTTTTGTGTCCCCTTCTGGGTCTGGCTAAAAAAACTGAGCGAAAAACTGCCACAAAAACTGCATCAAAACTGTGTGTGTGTTCCTGGCCTAAGAGGGCTTGACATGGGAGAAAAACCTAATAAATATTTATGAGCTGCCATTTTGATTTAGAAATCCAGATAAAAATCAAGAGATTTGCAGTATAAGTTGTATGAAGGAAATCACCCTCACGTTTTCAGAATATATTTATTATATCAAGAGAAAATTATTGGACCAAATATTTAGAAAAAAGTGCATTTTGGTTAAACATACTCTGTAAACCGTGAAAAATTGCACCTAGTACCTAACATATTACGTTCTATGCAGGCAGTGGCGTAACTACTGCTGTAGCAGCCATAGCGGCTGGTACGGGGACCGCGGCATTAAGGGGACGTGCCGCCCACCGACCTTTGGATGCACATACCATTGTACACTACGGCAGAGCATGGAGCTATCTCCCTCCTCTGACATAGGCTACAGGCCACGTTCGGCCGGCAGGCTATCAGGCGCAGGGACAGGATCCCTGCGCATGCTGGCGTGATGACATCACTTAATCATGCCGGCCTACGCAAGAATCCCATTGGCATTGTGGAACAGCTCCATTCATCGTGGGAACGGAGCCCAGGTGAGTATAGTTTTTTTTTGTTTGGGGGGCGTTATATAGCCCTATCTACAAGGGGGGGGGACTGTGTGGTGCTGTCTACAAGGGAGGGCTGTGTGGCGTTGTTTACAGGGGGGCTGTGTGGCGCTGTCTATAGGGGGGCTGGGTGGCGCTGTCTACAGGGGGGTCTGTATAGCACTGTCTACAGGTGGTTTGTATAGCACTGTCCACAGGGGGGGCTGTATAGCACTCCCTACAGGGGGGCTGTATAGCACTGTCTACAAGAGGGCTATAAAGCACTGTATATGGGGCCTATATAGCACTGTCTACAGGGGTGCTGCATAGCACTGTCTACAGGGGGCTGTATAGCACTGTCTACAGGGGGGGCTGTATACCACTGTCAACAGGGGGGCTGTATAGCACTGTCTATAGGGGGGCTGTATGGTACTGTCTACAGGGGGGCTGTATGGCACTGTCTATGGGGGGCCATATGGCGCTATCTACAGGGGGCTGTATGGCACTGTCCACAGGGGGGGCTGTATGGCGCTATCAACAGGGGGGCTGTATAGTACAACCTGTATAGCACTGTATACAGGGGGGGCTGTATGGGGCTATCTACAAGGGGGGCTGTATAATACAGCCTGTATAACACTGTCTACAGGGGGCTGTATGGCACGGTCTACAGGGGGGCTGTATGGCACTGTCTACAGGGTGGGCTGTATGGCACTGTCTACAGGGGGGGCTGTATGGCACTGTCTTCAGGGGGGCTTTATGTCACTATCTACAGCAGGGGCTGTATGGCACAATCTACAGGAGGGCACTATCTACAGGGGGCATTATGTCCAGTCAAAAATATGCTATGGGGCCCAGTGCTTCCTAGTTACGCCCTAGTATGCACGCATATAATTCTGTCTTGCTGTAAACACAAGTCTATAAGAAAAACTTTCACATATACAGCAATATTGTGTGTCATGTATGTTTCCTTTATGTTAGAAGGTAAATATCTTCTCTGGTGCAGATCATTGTTTCCGAACATGTATATGGTAGTAGTTTCATGGTTGCATCCTGTTATTTTATACTTTTCTCACACAATGTATATATTAATAGGAGTGCCACCAAAGAGCAAGAATAGGGTTGTATATTAGGTAAATTCTTAAGTATACAAACCTATTAGTCTGCAAGCTTCTTAAAGATATCTTCACCTTTTAACACCATTACATAATTTCTATGTAGAATTTATCTACATATAAAAATGAGTCACAGTGTTTGTATGTACTTTACATTACTTATCCTGTACTGATCCTGAGTTACATCCTGTATTATACTCCAGAGCTGCACTCACTATCTGCTGGTTGAGTCACAATGTACATACATTATATTACTTATCCTGTACTGATCCTGAGTTACAACCTGTATTATACTTCAGAGCAGCATTCAAAATTCTGATGTGTGTTACTGGAAACAGCCAGAAAACTTGTCCACAGAAACTACTCATAGCAGCATAGCTGAACTCTGGATTACTTAACTTTTCATGCCACCTGAGGAATACTGAGATAAATGTGCATTGAGGCGAGACGGCCGGTTGCATATCTTTGAAACCCATACTTAGGTGAGCTACCACCATCTATGCATTTATCCCCAGCAGGTACTTAGTACATTCACAATAGGACATTTCTTTTGGCTAGTAACTGTGTCCTCTTGGGTCTTTTCTTTGGGGGAGTCAGATACCTATGTATTTTCTTGCATATGCTCAGTCTCCTGTGTCTATTAGGTACTTCTGCTTTTTTACTATGCATGTATTGGGTAGTCATCATATCATGCCCTATAAATCTTAAAGCTGTACATTCACATACATGTTATTATCTATATAGTGCTTAGTGTATACCGACCTTATATTGGTCCATCCTCATATATTGTTAAGTTTTTTCATTTTAATATATATTTATTAAAAAGTGTATTTTATATTTAATATTCTGTATTTTTGGTACCTATATCTCCGTTTAGACCAATTATCAGTTAAATTCATATTATAGTAAAACTGCCAGGGTATGTTCACACACAGAATTAAAAACGGCTGAAAATTACAGAGCTGTTTTCAAGGGAAAACAGCTTCTGATTTTCAGTCGTTTCTAAAGCAGAAAACGTTTTTTTGAGGCTTTTTTTTAGATGTTTTTGGAGCTGTTTTTCAATTCACCCTATGAAAAACATCTCCAAAAACGGTTCAAGAAGAGACATGCTCCTTCTTTTTACGCAGCGTTTTTTTACATGCCGTTTTTTTTAAACAGCGGCGTAAAAAATCGCCCCGTCTGAACTAAATGCTGTTTTCCCCTTTGATTACAATGGGAAGGTGTTTGTTGACATTGAGTAGTTTTTTTCCAGGTGTATTTTGAGGCGTTTAGTGTCCCGAAATACACCTGAATACACTGTATGTGAACATACCCTTATATAGATACAGCAGAAACCCTGTCAGGCAAACTGATCAAACAACTAAAAGCTATTAAAGTAGAACACAGAAATGATCAGACAACTCAATCACATTCAAGGATACAATATAAATGTGCTCTTACCATTGAAAGTCACATCAGGTAAAAATGGGTCATCTTTTCAGCAACTAATTTAAAATTATCGCTTGTAAATTTTGCATGGAGGAGTTTCAGTTACTAGTGTTTCTTCAGACAAGTTTCAAGAAAATAGATTTAAGGTTTTTTCATCTGCTCTCAAGAAACCACAGACTTTTTGCTGCTTCCTGTGAAGGTCTCGCTACTCATATTCAGATAAAGTTACCCTGTGTCACTCACATAATGAATTCCTTTTCTGATGTTGGTCCGTTTGTGTCAGTTCTAGGGGAAAGTGTCTATTTGCACCTGCTCACTAACATAAGAATGTGCCAGGACTGTGAAAGATATAAACAGCCACAGCTATGAATAGGTGGTTCTTTTAAAGTTCTCTACTGGAATGATCTCTCATTTTCACTTGGATTTATGTTACAGATGTTTAGTACTAATTATGGAAACAACCATTAATTGAGTGTGGAGTCCAATACATAAGACGTTGCTCTTAAATGGGCACTGTGCTTTTTATGAACTCAGCTGAGCTCTTACGGAAAACTACAATGTATGCCTATGTGACTAATACTCTGCAATAGATTTCTCTAGTTTTTCTGTTGCGGTATATTTTTCCTATAGGCATATTTTGTAAAGTTTTCCGCAGCATATATTTACGCTGTGGAAATACAATGCCACGTGTGAGCGCACCCTTATTATCTAATATACAATACATTTAAAAGTACATTAAACATTTTTATTTACTGCCCTTTCCCTCCTGAAGTGAAGTGGGGCCCAAATGTATCCACTTCCTTACTCTCTGGGGAGCACTATCTAAAGGGGACCCTCTGGGGGGCATTATCTACAGGGACCCTTCTGGGGGGCACTATCTGCAGGGGACTTTCTGGGGCACTATCTACAAGGGACTCTCTGTGGGGCACTATCTACAGGGACCTCCTAGGGGGCACTATCTACAGGGGACTCTGGGGGGCACTATCTACATGCGAGACTCTGGGGGGCACTAACTACAGGGGACTCTCTGGGGGGCACTATCTACAGGGGACCCGCTGAGGGGCACTATCTACAGGGAACTCTCTGGGGGACACTATCTACAGGGGACACTCTGGGGGGCACTATCTACAGGGGACCCTCTGTGGGCGTTATCTACAGGGGACTCTCTGGGGGGCACTATTACAGGGGACTCTCTGGGTGCACTATCTACAGGGGACTCTATGGGGGCACTATCTACAGGGGACTCTATGATGAGCACTACCTACAGAGGGTTCTATATGGGGCACTATCTACAGGGGGCATTGTGAGTGGCACTATCTTCAGGGGGATCTACATAGGGCACTATATACAGCAGGCATTGTGAATGGCACTATCTAAAAGGGCATCTGAGAGTGGAGCTATCTAAAGGGGTACTGTGAGTGGCGTTATCTACAGGGGGCTCTGTGAGTGGCGCTATTTACTGGGGGCTCTGTGAGTGGTGCTATCTACAGGGCTATTGTGAGTGGGTGTGGTGTTTTACTATACAGTGTATGACACAATTTGGGAACAGTGTAAGGTGCTATTATATTCAGGGGCACAGTGTATAGTACTATTATGTTCATGGGTGCAGTGTATAATACTACTATATTCAGAGGCATACAATGTGGCACCATGAGAATTTTATCTTCATTTATAGGTGCAGAAATGTTGGAAAAGGGAGGAGACGAAGACATCTGAGTGGCAAACTCTGCAGAAATGGGTCGTGGCCGGGAGAAGTCATCATAGAGGTCTGGCCATGCTGAACAATGTATATATGTACCGAGCTTGGTTCTGGTGCTGTATTTTTGTTCTGATCTTGGTTATTGTGCTGTATTTATGTACCAAACTTCATTCTGGAGCGGTTTGTATATACTGAGCTTTGTTCTGGTTATGTATATATGTACTGAGTGTCACGGAGCGGGTTAGTGGACCCACTAGGCCATACCGCCGTAGCGGGAAGGCAGCTGGCCAAACCACAGGAAACCCCAGAAATACAATGTCCCGAACAAGGGTACCTGGATAGTCCAGACGGTGACCGAAGCTCTGGCACAGATGAGATGGGTGCAGCAGATGGCGCCAAACGTGGCGGATGACACAGGAGCCGCAAGATGCGCCAGACGTGGCGGATTCCTCCGGACGTGGCAGATGACACAGGATGTGGCGGATTCCTCCGGACGTGGCATAAGGTAAAGCACGGGAAATAGGAACGGGGAACAAGGCACGAGTAACAACAGGAACGGGAAATACTAAGGGACCATTTGCAAGACAGACTGGGAAAACTAACAACGCTCAGGCAAGGATTAGAAGGCCAGGGGCCTTCTTATAGACCAGGAAATCGTGGCAGTTGATGATGATGACGATTTCCTATTTGCGCGCACTGGCCCTTTAAGGCCGGGCGCGAGCGTGCGCGCGCACCCTACGGGACACAGCCGGACGGAGCGGAAGATCCATGGCTGCGGATGTCTGGAGGTGAGTAAACCTGATGGCCCGCGGCCATGGACGCTACAGTATCCCCCCGCTTACGCCCCCTCTTCTTGGGGCCAGAGTGAGAGAGGAACTTTTTAATAAGAGCAGGAGCGCTGAGGTTCTCTTCTGGCTCCCAGGACCTCTCTTTAGGACCAAACCCTCTCCAGTCCACCAAATAGAAAGTCCTTCCTCCTACCCTTTTGCAGTCTAGGATCTCCTTTACCTCGAATATATCAGAAGGACCGCTGGAAGCAACTGTGGAACTAGAAGTCTTGCTGTAGCGGTTCAGGACCACTGGTTTCAGGAGGGACACATGGAAGGAGTTAGGGATTCTGAGGGTAGGAGGCAGCCGCAGCTTATAGGAGACAGGGTTGATTTGTTGCAGGATCTCAAAAGGACCAAGGAACCTGGGAGCGAACTTGTATGAAGGCACCCTCAAGCGAATGTTCTGAGAGGACAGCCAGACTTTAGTCCCAGGAAGATACTGAGGCGGCTCTCTTCTCTTAGTATCTGCCTTTCGCTTCATGCGATCTACTGCCAGCAAAATAGAGGACCGGGTCTGTTGCCAGATTTGCAGGAAGTCCCCATATGCAGAGTCAGCAGCGGGTACCTGAGATGAAGTTGATACAGGAAGAGGGACTCTGGGATGTTGACTGTACACGATGTGAAACGGAGTGGAAGTGGTGGACTCACTTGTGTGGTTGTTGTAAGAAAACTCGGCCCATGGAAGAAGCTGTACCCAGTTATCGTGCTGTGAAGAGATGAAGTGGCAGAGATAATTTTCCATGATCTGGTTGATCCTCTCAACTTGCCCATTGGACTGGGGGTGATAGGCTGAGGAAAAGTCCAAACTCACATCCAGGAGTTTACAGAGGGCTCTCCAGAACTTAGAGGTAAACTGAATACCCCGATCTGACACGATGTGAAGAGGCAAGCCGTGCAAGCGAAAGATGTGTAGAATGAAGAGACTCGCCAGACGAGTAGCAGAAGGTAGGCCGGATAAAATGAGCCATCTTAGAGAACCGGTGCACCACCACCCAGACAGTGTTACATCCTGCTGAGGGGGGAAGGTCTGTGACGAAGTCCATCGCAATGTGCTGCCAGGGGGCATTGGGTACAGGCAGAGGTTGAAGCAGGCCGGCAGGCTTGGAGTGAGTCACTTTGTTAGAGGCACACACCGTGCAAGAAGAGACAAAGTCCAGAACATCCTTAGGTAGCGTGGGCCATCAAAAGTGACGAGCAATCAGGTCTCGGGTTTTACGGACACCAGCATGCCCAGCAAGTTTAGAAATATGTCCCCAGCGGAGAATTCTTCTCCTGTCTGCCAACCGAACAAAAGTCCTCCCAGGAGGGATGTCTCTAACCGGCAGAGGATTAGCAGTGACAATGCAGGACGGGTCTATGATGGTCTGAAGGGACTCCACCGTGTCTTCCATCTCAAACGATCTGGACAGGGCATCGACCCTCACATTCTTGTCCGCGGGGCGGTAGTGGAGCACAAACAGAAAACGGGTGAAGAACAGCGACCACCTGGCTTGACGGGGATTCAGTCGTTGTGCAGAATGAAGGTAGGTGAGATTCTTGTGGTCGGTGAAGATCAGGATGGGGTGAGCAGCGCCCTCCAGAAGATGTCTCCACTCCTCCAGAGCCAATTTGATGGCCAGCAGCTCCCGATCTCCAATGGAGTAATTGCGCTCAGCAGAAGAAAACAGTCTAGAGTAGTAGCCACATACTACTGCCTTTCCTTTGGAGCTCCTCTGGAACAGAAGTGCACCTGCACCAACAGAGGAAGCGTCCACCTCCAGTGAGAACTGCCGAGATACGTCAGGATGATGGAGGATCGAGGCTGAAGTGAAGGCTTTCTTGAGGCTAATAAATGCGGACTCTGCCTCTGGAGTCCACACTTTGGCGTTCACACCCTTCTTGGTAAGGGTCGAGATGGGAGACGTCAGAGAAGAGAAGTTAGGAATAACCTGCCGATATAAATTGGCGAATCCCAGGAACCGCTGTATGGCCCTTAAGCCTTGAGGACGTGGCCACTCCAGGACAGCCTTCACTTTCTCAGGATCCATCTTGAGGCCTAGATCCGAGATGATGTAGCCCAGGAAGGGCAGAGAACTCTTCTCAAAGACGCACTTCTCCAACTTGGCGTATAAATGATTCTCCCTCAATCGTAGTAGAACCTGACGGACATGCCTCCGATGAGTCGTCGGATCCGGGGAGAAAATCAAAATATCATCGAGATAAACAACAACACAGACATAGAGGAGATCTCGGAAGATATCATTAACGAACTCCTGAAACACTGCGGGAATGTTACACAGTCCGAAGGGCATCACTAGGTATTCGTAGTGCCCGTCCGGGGTGTTAAAAGCCGTCTTCCATTCATCACCCCGGCGAATCCGGACTAGATTATAAGCCCCCCGCAGGTCTAGCTTAGAAAAAATGTTGCCCCTTGTATGCGATCAAACAGCTCAGAGATGAGTGGCAACGGGTATTTGTTCTTGACTGTGATCACGTTGAGGCCCCGGTAGTCAATGCAGGGACGAAGGGATCCATCCTTCTTTTTAACGAAGAAGAATCCAGCCCGGCCGGGGAGGAAGATTTTCGTATAAAACCCCTCTCCAGATTCTCCTTGATATAGGCCGACATGGATAGAGACTCACGCAAGGAGAGAGGATATACCCGTCCACGGGGAAGAGAGGCATTAGGAACCAGTTCAATGGGGCAGTCATAAGTCCGATGTGGAGGCAGCGTCTCAGCCTCCCTTTTGCTGAAAACATCTGCATACTGAGCAAAATGGGGAGGCAGTCCCGCCAACGACTGAGGCAGAGGAGGCTTGACAGGATGGATCTGCAACAGACAACGACCATGGCACTTGGAGCCCCATTGGAGAACCTCTCAAGAATTCCAGTCCAGGACTGGGGCATGTAGTTGAAGCCAAGGCAGGCCCAGCAGAACAGGATTGATGGCCTTGGGCAAAACAAGGAAAGAAATAAATTCAGAATGAAGTACTCCAACCTGGAGCTTCAACGGCTTGGTTTTAGAGATGATGGGATCCGGCAGAGGCAGTCCATTAACTGAGGCTACAGCCAAAGATGTCTCCAGGGGAACTGTGGGCAACTGAAGATGATCCACCAGCTCTTTCTGGATGAGTCAAGATAGGCAGAAACTTGATGCGTCCTCTCGCCGGATACCAGGGTCACAGGAACAGTCAATTTGGAAGCGAATGCTCTGTTAGATTCCGTTCCACCTAGGGTTGTCTCTCCAACCAATCTTAGGCAATGGGGTCTCTCCGGCCTCTGGGGACACAGACGCACAATATGGCCTCCATGGCCGCAATACAGACAAAGTCCAGAAGTGCGTCTGCGTTGTTTCTCCTGGGTAGACAATTTGACATAATTACCCTGCATCGGATCCTCTGGTGGGACAACTGAGGAGGATTGCGGGACAGCAGAATCCAGCCTGGGAAGTTCTCTCCCCCGGAGAACCTCTTGGGAACGTTCCCGGATCCTAATGTCGACACAGGAGGCGAGTAGGATAAGATCGTCCAGGGTAGATGGCAGATCACGAGCAGCCAGCTCGTCCTTGATCCCTGAAGACAGTCCTTGCCAGACTGTGGCCACCAAAGCCTCGTTGTTCCAGGTCCATTCAGCAGCCAGTACTCGGAACTGGATGGCATACTCGCCCACGAAGAGGTCTCCCTGGTGTAGGGTTAGCAAGGATGTAGCAGCCGAAGAACCTCTCCCAGGTTCCTCAAAGATCGAGCGGAAGGTCCGTAAGAAGCATTGCAAGTCCCGGGTCTCTGGTCCCTGATGTTCCCACAGAGGATTAGCCCATGCCAGGGCTTTGCCAGTAAGGAGAGAGATGATGAAGGCGATCCTGACGTCATCCGAACAGAAGGACCTGGCATGTAATCTGAAATGGATCAGGCACTGATTCAAAAATCCCCTGCAGGACCTCGGATCTCCGTCATAGCGTGGAGGTAGTGGCAAGAAACACAGAGGGTTGGTACCGGTACAGACAGGAAGTGTAGCAGGAGGAACCGCAGGGATGGGTGCGGTGACGACTGTGGTTGGAGCGAGCAACCGATGGGCTATGGCGTTCACCGAAAGGAGGAGCTGGTCTTGTCGTGACTGGAGATCCTCCATCTCGGCCAGCATGGCTTGTGTCGTCAAAGTCTCAGGTTGACCAGCGGGGTCCATGGCCTGAGCGTACTGTCACTGAGTGGGTTAGTGGACCCACTAGGCCATACCGCCGTAGCGGGAAGACAGCTGGCCAAACCACAGGAAACCCCAGAAATACAATGTCCCGCACAAGGGTACCTGGATAGTCCAGACGGTGACCGAAGCTCTGGCACAGATGAGATGGGTGCAGCAGATGGCGCCAAACGTGGCGGATGACACAGGAGCCGCAAGTTGCGCCAGACGTGGCGGATTCCTCCGGACGTGGCAGATCACACAGGATGTGGCGTATGACACAGGACGTGGCAGATTCCTCTGGACGTGGCAGATGACACAGGAAGTGGCAGATTCCTCCGGACATGGCAGATGACACAGGACGTGGCAGATGACACAGGACGTGGCAGATTCCGCTGGACGTGGCAGATGACACAGGACATGGCAGATTCCTCTGGACGTGGCAGATGACACAGGACGTGGCACGACTTGATACTAAGGCAAAGCACGGGAAATAGGAACGGGGAACAAGGCACGGGTAACAACAGGAACGGGAAACACTAAGGGACCATTTGCAAGACAGACTGGGAAAACTAACAACGTTTAGGCAAGGATTAGTAGGCCAGGGGCCTTCTTATAGACCAGGAAATCGTGGCAGTTGATGATGATAACGATTTCCTATTTGCGCGCGCTGGCCCTTTAAGGCAGGGCGCGAGCGTGTGCGCGCACCCTACGGGACAAAGTCGAACGGAACGGAAGTGAGCGCTGGCATTGTAGGAGGGAGACGGAGACCAGCGCTCACAGATCCATGGCTGCAGGCGTCGGGAGGTGAGTAAACCCGACGGCCCGCGGCCATGGACACTACACTGAGCTTGGTACTGGTGCTGTATATATGTACTAAACCTGGTTCTGAAGCTGTTTGCATGTACTGAGCTTGGTTCTGTTGTATATATATTTACTTAGCTTTGTTCTGGTATTGTATTTATGTACAGTGCTTGGTTTTGGTGCTGTATATATGTACTGAACATGGTTCTGGAGCTTGTATGTGCTCAGTTAGGTTCTGTTGTTGTTTTGATGTACTGAACTTGGTTCTCGAGCGGTTTGTATATACTGAACTTAGCACTGGTGTTGTATATATGTACTGAGCTTTGTTTTGGTGCTGTATATATGTGTGAGCTTTGTTCTGGTGCTGTATTTATGAACTGAGCTTGTTTCTGGTGCTGTATATTTATACTGAGCTTTGTTCTGGTGCTGTATATGTGTACCTTATCTTAAGGTAAATGTAGATTAAAACAACAGAGACTGTTTTTTTAAGGTTATATTCACTCACAACATTTTTTTTATTTTTTGGGAAACCACAAACAATTTAAAGCTTCTGACATTTTAGGGTTTTAATGTATTCTGCTTTTACTCTTCTGTATGGCTCATTCTGCTGTTACAGCGAATTCAAAATTGTACCAGATCTGTGGTCGCTTAAACAGAAATCTGCAAATATGCGATACAGTCATTCAGAGTTCAGCCAGGGGCCCATGGTACACTTTATCTGCCCTTTATTCTTTTATAAAGAACTCCAAAAAATGAGACAGCACTCCACAGTTAGTGAATAAGTGGATTTATTCACCAAATACTTGTGGTGAATAAATCCACTTTTTCACTAACTGTGGAGTGCTTACTCGTATTTTGGAGTTCTTCAAGTATCTAAGGTCACTGGGTGCTGCTTTTTTATTTCTTTATATATATATATATATATATATATATATATATATATATATATATATATATATATATATATAGCTTGTATACTGACTGTTTATTGTCTTTTGAAGACAAAACTCAGCTCTTCACTCACTTTTTGTAATTTGACAATGAGGGTATGTTCACACGGCAGCGTCCGTAACGGCTGAAATTACGGGGATGTTTTCAGGAGGAAACATCCCCGTAATTTCAGCCGTAACGGCATGTGCAGGCACCTGAACGCCGCATCCATTACGGATGGAGTCAATGAATAACGGCTCCAATTACGCCCCAAGAAGTGACAGGTCACTTCTTTGACGCGGGCGTCTATTTACGCGCCGTCATTTGACAGCGGCACGTAAATATACGCCTAGTGTGAACAGACAAACGTCAGCCCATTGCTTTCAATGGGCAGATGTTTGTCAACGCTTTCAAGCCGCATTTTTCGGACGTAATTCGGGGCAAAAACGCCCGAATTACGTCCGTAATTAGTGTGTGTGAACATACCCTAACTGGAGCAGGTAAATAAGGTGAAATCCTCAACACCACAAGATAAAATACAAATAGAAATTAACTTTACCGCTCAGATGGTTATTGTAAAGAACAGTCCTGTATACTAATAGACAATTCCACTTCCCAACGGCGTGTTTTTCCATCGTTATTAACCTTGTAGTTCCACAAGTAGTCTAGAAGCGTTCTTACTGCTGATGTTACTCTGTTGCTAATCTATATCTCCAGATAGGGAAAGACAAGGAGAAGCAGATAGTGCACGACCTTTGGGAAATTATAAAACTTCACACTTTATTGCATACTTACAAAACAAATGAAATTAGAAGGCATATAATACATGGATGAACTTTTTTTCTCCTAATAAACTTTAAAAAACTTCAATTGAATATTTTTTTTGTCCCAATAGGGGACTTCAAAATGCGATTTTCTGATTGCTTATGTAATGCTTTGGTATACCAAATTAGATGAAGCAGTCGTAATGGAACCGGACATTTCAGGGATTAAG
The DNA here is from genome assembly GCF_050947455.1 of Rhinoderma darwinii. Taxonomy (NCBI): domain Eukaryota; kingdom Metazoa; phylum Chordata; class Amphibia; order Anura; family Rhinodermatidae; genus Rhinoderma; species Rhinoderma darwinii. The sequence continues at coordinate 149,860,747 of NC_134691.1, read as the reverse complement.
CGACCGGGAGGTAAATCCAATCCTGGCCATTGCAGTGGAATGTATATTACAGCCGACACCCACTGCAGAGGGTTCGGGCACAGCTCCTGTGTCATGCCATCCACTGGGTGTACTATTACACTGTATTGCAGACAATAGACGGCAATAAGGACATAACGTTACAGCAATTTGCGCGAACGTGTTAATAATTAGGCCAGCTTTTGAAGATTTCCCAATCAAACCCACTGATATGAATGCTGGTTAATGTGGTTGTCCAGAATTAGAAAATGGCTGCTTTCTTCCAAAAACAGCACCACACCTGTCCACAGGTGGTGTGTGGTATTGTAACTTTGGCCAATTCACTTCAAAGAAGCTGAGTTTCAAAACAAGACAAAACTCATGAACAGATGTGGCTGTGGTTTTTTTTAATCTAATGTGGTAATACCTGTTACCTGCACTGAAAAGTAAATTGGCATGCTGTATTACCACAAGTCATTGCACCATATGTAATAGGTATTTTGCACACTACAGATCTTCTGATGATATTTCCTTAGCATTACAAGGTCTAATGTAATCTATCTGCTAATATAGTAACATTGAGAGCCCTCGTGAACATTAATAGTGTGCATCCCAAGTAGGATACTTATGAATTCATTCACAGGAATGTTGCCCTAAAAAAAAAGGGGCCAGGGCTATAATGACTGAAGAGGTAGTAAGCAGCAAATCTGCCAGGTTTGTGCAATATTTGTGGATGTGGTCATGAAAATAAAGGGTGTAGATATGCTATAACCGGGGATTCCGCTCCTAGCGGTAACCACTGATGTCACTGTCCGTATATGGACAGTGGCGTCAGGGGCTTCTCCTGGAGGGAATCCCTGGCCACAGCTACAGTTGCACTATCTACGGGGGATTGTCACTATATTCCGCTCCTGCTCATATCCACCTTCCCGCCTAGTACTGCCGAAAGGTGGATGCGGCAGCACCCGGCGTTCATCCGGCTACAGTTATTTAAGATACGCTGCAGGTAACGTTTTTGGATCCAGCTCCTGCACAGGTCCAGCGCCGTACAACGCTACAACTGATGTCCTCTGTGCCAGAATAGATCCCATAGAAAGCTATGGGATCCATTCTAGCATCAGTTTCCCTCCGGCTTTTCTGCAACACGCTGGAGGAAAACTGAAACGGACAATGGCCCTATATGTGAACGGCCCCTTACAGCATAAGAAAAACAGTAGTAATATTTAGCGGAACTTGATTTGGGTTTCCTTTTGACTATTTAACCTAAATTAATCCTTTATGGCTGGTTAATAAACCAACCAGAGGGGATAATGTGATGGATTTGGTCTTATCTAATAGACCAGACACAATATCAGATGTGGAGGTCCGGAAGCATTTGGGCAATAGTGGCCACAATATGGTGAGTTTTAATATAACTTTCAATTAAGAAATATGAAGGGAAGCAACAAAAACCTGAAATTTTAGGAAAGAAAAATTCAATCAACTGAGGGAAGCACTTAGTCTTGTTGACTGGGATCATGTAATGGCAAATAGGGATACTGACACTAAATGGGGAGCTTTTAAAGATATATTACATGAATCGTAGTAAGTTTTTACCCACTGGTAACAAAATGCCTAGGAATAAAAGGATATGGATGAATAGGGAATTACTGAATATAGTAAGACAAAAACAAAAAGAATTCAAAACATTTAAGGCTGAGGGTTCAGAAAAAGCATTCCAGACTTACAAAGATCTCAATAGAAAATGTAAAAATGAAGTCAAGTTAGCAAAGTTATCTACAGAAAAACAAATCGCTAAATACATTAAAATAGATCCCAACATTTTTTATAAATATATTAATGCCAAAAAGAACAAATCTGATACTATTGGCCCTCTTAAAGATGAGCATGGGGATACAATTGTAGAGGACAAAGGGAGGGCTGAGATATTAAACACATACTTTTCCTCTGTGTTCACTGATGAGCTGCCAGTACCAGATATTCAGGGGGACAGTGATAAAGGTTCCCCACCAAATATTACCTGCTTAACACAAGGAAGTACAGCTATGTCTGAGCAAATTAGATATTGATAAATCCCCTGGCCCAGATGGAAAACATCCACGAGTATTAAGGGAATTAAGCTCAGTATTGGACAGACCATTGTAGCTCATCTTCTTAGACTCTCTTGTAACAGGATCAGTACCACAGGATTGGAGGACAGCTGATGTTGTACCAATATTTAAGAAGGGTAAAAAGGTGAAACCGAGTAACTACCGTCCAGTAAGTTTCACATCTGTGGTATGTAAAATATTTGAGGGTATTCTAAGAGATGAGCTACAAAAGTATATAGCAGAGAAAAGTCTAACACCTGATAACCAGCATGGATTCATGAAAAACAGGTCGTGCCTAACCAACATGCTCAGTTTCTATGAGGCGGTAAGTGCAAATCTGGATGTTGGTCATGCTGCTGATGTGATTTACTTGGATTTTGCAAGAGCATTTGATACTGTTCCATACAACAGTCTTGTTCTGAAGCTACAGACACAGGGACTGGGGGAACATGTATGCAAGTGGGTAAAGAATTGGTTAACGGACAGAAAACAAAGAGTTGTTATGAATGGAACTTACTCAAAATGGGTTGAAGTCAGCAGCAGGGTACCACAAGGATCGGTGAAAGGCCCAATTCTTTTTAATCTCTTTATTAGTGACCTTGTGGATGGGATTGATAGCAAGGTGTCAGTTTTTGCTGACGACACAAAACTTTGTAGGATACTCAGCTGGACTTTAAAATGTTACAAAAAGAGCTAGATAAGCTGGCAGCATGGGCAAAAACATGGCAGATGAAATTTAATGTTGATAAATGTAAAGTAATGCACTTAGGATGCAATAATAGCATTAATTCATATACATTAAATGGAATAAAACGGCGATAACGGAACAAGAGAAGGACCTGGGTATTCTGGTAACAAATAAGCTAAGCGGCAGCACAAAATGTCAGGCAGCAGCTGCAAAAGCAAATAGGATTTTGGGATGTATAAAAAGAGAGATAAAAACCCGGGATTCAAATGTAATGTTACCACTCTATAAATCCCTTGTAAGGCCACATCTAGAATATGGAATTCAGTTTTGGGCTCCACATTGTAAAAAGGATATAGGAGAACTGGAGAGGGTTCAAAGGAGGGCAACTAGATTATTAAATGGGATGGGAGGTGTCGCTTACAATGAAAGGCTAGAAAAATTGCATTGCGTGTGGAAGAAAGACGTTTCAGACATCAATGAAGAAAAGGGTTCCTTACAGTTAGAGTGGTCAAGCTATGGAATGCCCTTCCCCAAGAGGTAGTGATGCAGATGCTATGTCAGAATTTAAAAAAAGGCTTGATGATTATTTACTGATGAATGGCATTGAGGGTTATAATTAATCAAGCAAAGAATGACGGGTAATTTATTGAGAAAGGTTGAACCTGATGGACCAGTGTCTTTTTTCAACCTATATAACAATGTGGTAATTTTTTTTTTTTATTGAGAAAACACCCAGACAGGGCTATGCTATTGTGTTTTTGGAAAAGCCTGGCAAAAGAGATTAAACCCGTGAAATAAATATGTGAATCCAATGATCAAACTTCATGCAACTGTTCTGGGGAAATGCAATAATACAAGCAGAGTATATAGTTAAAAATAAATGAAACTGAATAATCACAAAATGTTTCACTGGGCAAATTAAATAAAAACGTATTAAATAAAGAAATATAGTCTATTCATAGGGAGCTCGGTTATTTGTATTAATCTATTTCTTACATGCAGTCGGGTTACCATGCACTGTCAACACACTTTAGTTATTAGAACAAAGTTTGTGTACAAATATGGGTGTATATTAGTCCCCATTGCCATTAGAAGTCTTTGTTTGGGGTTCTGTCAGGATTTCCATCACTTTTGATGACAATAATAGCACAGAATGCAGCAAGAAACCTCAACGGAACCCGGACGTACCTCACTATAAGTCAATGTGGTCTCTCGATCACCGCTTGAATACGTCATACGATGGATCTGTCCAAGTATAAGCAGAAGCCATGACACTAATATGAATATAGCCTTTCATATTCACACAGGGTAACAGGGTATTGGCACAATGCAGGGTTCTAAAAAAGGTGCTGCAGCATTTGTTTTTTCATGGTCATACAAGTAGTTACTAAAACAGACAATGCAGGAGAGCTGACAGGCCCTCTTCAAGGCCAGGTTCCCACAGGGCGGATACACCGCGTAAAATTCACGCAGCATATCAAACCTGGAACCCGCAATACATTCCGTCTGGAAAATCGCACCACATTGTGGTGCGGTTATTCGAACGGAATTTCCACTGTGGAAGAAAGCTGTTCATACTTACCCCCTCAGTCTTCTCTGCGCGTAGTCCGGCCTCCTACAATGACATTGCAGGCCATGTGATGCTGCAGCCTGTGATTGGCTGCAGTGGTCACATCGGATGAAACCTCATTGTAGGAGGTTGGATTACGTGCAGAGAATACAGAGGGGGTAAGTATCATTTTTCTTGTTTTCCGTAGTTGCGAGTTTTGCGGCGTAATCGCTGCCCATACGCTTCAAAAGTTTCAACACTTGGCCTTCTGTTGCAGGTTTTGCATTCCCATTGAATTCAATGGGGAATACCCGCAACGGAAAATCAACTAAAACGCAGCATAAATTGATATGCTGCAGATTTAAATTCCTCACCGCAGGTCAATTTATTAAGGTTTACGCTGCGGTTTTTCCACTGCGTGGGCATGTGGTTTGCTACACCTCATCCACTTTGCTGCTACTGTAAATTCTGTGGAATTTCCCCACAGAATTTATACTGTATAATTTATACATTATACAGTGTAATTTATACTGTATAATATTTGTTTTTGCTAATCCATCATTGACATTATTTTTGTTGCATGCTGGATTAGCAGGAATTCTGTACCATAAAACTCTAGATTCTTGGAGATGTATTCTATCTATAAAAATGATTTGACAATCTATAAGGAGATGCCCACGTCAATAATTAAAAACCGAGTATGAAAATTCACAGCTTTCTAAATAACCTTCTAAAACTATGCAGTAATAAATAGTATCTAGCAACTTGCAGAGTAGCATAAGGCCTAAACTATCCCCTGACCTTTTAATCATTCTGCATCTCAGCAGCTATAGTGGTTCATTTACCAGCTATATTTTTGTCAAGTATTCTTAGCAGATTGCTCTCAGAAAATCGGGAGATAATTATAGGATATAACACATGTTTGTGGTATGGGAAAGTAGAATGAAACAATATATTACAATCATTATAAAATGTTAAAGAAAAACCACTGCAACAAAAGAATGTATTTTAGCCAAGACTCACGTCAAGAACAACGTCATGGGTTATCATAGTGATAATTGTAACAAAAACGCAAAGTTAAGCCAAGGGTGACCGTTACTTTGGCATGAAGTCCCGGCATTGAGCACAGCAGAATTTCCCCATACAGACACTTGTAGGCAACGTTTAAGGGTATAAATTACTAACAGTACAAACAGTTATATTTTTACCCATTATAATGTTATATACAATAGGATGCAATATATCAGATTTTGTCTAGAGAAAAGGTAGTAACTATATATTAGATATTACTATTTGAGTAACATAAACAACATTTTTACAAAGTACAAAAAACACAGTAAAAAAGAACCCCCCCACTAATTCCCCCCCCCCCCCCCGGCACATACATAAATGAACAATATGAGTGATACATTTTTCCTATACAAGGAAATTAGCTTACAGTAGTAGTAGGTATGCAGTACATGCTCAAGAAGCTCCGGAGTAGTACAAACCGTATACATGAATATCCATCATTTTTGACATAGCTATAGAAGGCAGTTTAACAGGAAGACCTCCCATACTAAGTGTAACATCTCATACTATCTCATTTTTTTCATCGGTGCCAGTTCTGGCACATTTAACCATGGTCCCCATATGGATTCAAATGTATTATTAGCATTTCACTTAACATTCCTTTACCTTAGCAATGAACTCTCTCCTAGTCGGCGGGGCGCCCTGTATCCAATGTAGTGCAATTCGTTTTCTTGCTATAAAAAGCAGTCGTGGTATAGCCAACCTGCCCATATCATGTGTCGGTACGTGGGTAACACAACCCAGTATGCATTCTAACGGTGTTCCTTGCAGTGTGGTCGCATATGTGTCATTGATCTATTTTATCACACTAGACCAAAATTATGTTAGGGGTATGCAGGACCATAGCATATGAAAATGATCAGCTACGTCTTCCGAATATCTAGGGCAGGTAGTCACCACGCACTCCAATATTGAAGAGAAATGTAGGTATCATAAAATCAATATTTATATTATATTAGCTGGCCACTCACAACAAGAGATTGATTGTAAAATCCACAAAGTAGGCAGGGGAAACAAGAAGATAGAAGGCACCACTCTGTATAAATTCTGTAAAAATTCAGCTAAAAGCCAATGAATGATAGTATAGGTTAAAACAGTACAGTTTGGCAAGACCGTATGAAAAGCAGAAGTTTTCAAAATAATTCAAAGGTCCCTTTAAAATGGGCAGCCAGTATTTAAATTTATTGTGGGTGTCAGGTGTCATACCAAGTTTGACCACCAGTTATAACATTAGGTATAAGCCATGCAGGCAGCTAATACTGTATAAAACAAAACACATTAAAATAATAAGTTATCTGGTTTAACTGGAAAGGTAGTATCTCAGTCTTTAGTTTTATCATCTTGCGGCACTAAGGTCCTGAGTTCAAACCCAACCAAGGACAACTTCTGCATTGAGTTTGTATTGTCTCGAATTTGGCTTTCCTTTGGTACTTAGGTTTTCTTATACTCATCAAAAAAATGCTGGTACGTTCATTGCCTTTCTATGAAATTGTCCCTAGTGTGTGTGTGTGTGTGTGTGTGTGTGTGTGTGTGTGTGTGTGTGTGTGTGTGTGTGAATGATAGGGAAATTAGATTGTGAGCCCCATTGGGGACTGATGTGAGTGGTGACAATCTCTGTAACAGAGCGATTGTGGAATATATTGGCGGTATATAAGCCACTAAAAAAAAAAACATTGTATACAAGTGGAATAACCTTCTATGGACCATCTAAGAAAAGAAGTGGTGAAGCCTGCTTCCTGAGGAGAGAGGGGAACTTGATACCTACTATTCTTACTAGATCAACACAGATGGTTGCTGTCCACAGGACTCTTTATACTGATACAAGCCTACAGATCTGCTTAGATTGCTTCTGGGGGAAGAATATTATGTTAGTAAATGCTAGAAAGTGAGAAATAAAAAAATAACTTGTCTATAAGGGTATGAAGTATGATTAAGTAGACCACAGGTTGTTGAAACTTGTTCTGGGCCTTGTGGACCTTGTAACGGCAGTGCCATTGCTTTTGCATGTTTTGCTGCCTGCCACAGCATGACTCGCGTCAGTTGTCGACGTGGAAGCTTTCATAAAATACAGCTGGGAAATATAGCAAATCAATTGTGCCTCAAGGGCTACATTCCAAAGCAAATACGGCTCATAATACATTGCCGCCGGCTATGAATAGCTGCTTTACAATAGTGATATTAGGTCAATAGAATAATATGATAACGATAAGCAAGATTTTCTGACATCTCCTATTATGTACACTGTCATTAACTTCCGTGTTGCTTAGGGCATGTTTCTTACACCTGTCTCATAAACATAAAGGTTGAAATATAAAATTTTAAACCTAAAGGCTTCTTCCCATCTTAGATATTTATGGCATATCCGTGGGGTATGAATAGCCATCTCCATTTATACTCCATCTGGATGTGGTAGCTGCCTCATTATGCGGAACGGGGCACATGTATATGCCATAAATGGGGGTAATAATCCTTTTATTGATTTTACCAATTTAAGTACACAGAGAGAGCTGGAAATATATTGCAAAAACTTGGTTGACTCAGGAATGTGTCATATGGTAATTTCTGTTCTGCAATGACTTACTGCGGTCGGTCAAGTTCTCTTGATGCCCAAAGCAGGGGTTTCAGAATGCGTCCATAACATTCAACATGATAACTGTTATTTAATTGCCCCATGTGTTCCCCGGTCCCCCTCATGCCGCCAGAACAGTACTGACCCGTTGAGGCATGGACTCCACAAAACCTCTGAAGGTGTCCTGTGGTAACTGCCACCAAGACTTTAGCAGCAGATAATTAAAGTTGCCAGGTAGGGCCTCCATGGATCAGACTTGTTTTTCCAGGACATCTCTCAGATGCTCGATTGGATTGAGATCTGGGGAATTTGGAGGCCGAATCAACACATTGAACTCTTTGTCATGTTCCTCAAAGGATTCCTGAATAATTTTTGCGGCGTGCCAGGGCAAATTATAATGCGGAAAGAGGAATTAGAAAATACTGTTCCCATAAAGGCGTGTACTTGGTCTGCAACAATGTTTAGGTAGATGATACGTGTCAAAGTAACATCTACATAAATGCCAGGACCCAAGGTTTCAGCAGAACACTGCCCAGAGCATTACACTGCCTCCCCACGTCTTGTCTTTTCCCCATAGTGTATCCTGCTGCAATCTCTTCTCTAGGTAAGCAATGCACACGCACCTGTTCATCCACATGATGTAAAATAAAATATGATTCATCAAACCAGGACACTTTCTTCCATTCTTCCATGGTCTAGATCTGATACTCACATACCCATTGTAGGCACTTTCAGTGGTGGACAGGGGTCAGCATGGGCACTCTGACCGGTCTGCAGCTAAGCAGCCTCAAAGGCAGCAAGCTGTAATGCACTGTGTGTTCTGACACCTCTATATCAAAGCCAGCTTTGACTTTTTCAATAATGTGTGTTACAGTAGGTCTTTTGTGGGATCGGAACAGATGGGCTTTTGTCCCCCATATGCATCAATGAGCTTTGGGCACCTATGAGCTAGTCACAGACAGGATTATCATAAAAAATTTGGTAAGTGACGCTAGGGTCACCATATATCTTTACCCTAACACATTAATGTCAGTCTTCACTTTTACCTTGTAAGTTTGTATATCCAATGTTAGTCTTTGAGTCTTCATATAAAACACATCTCTATTAGTCTCTGCTTACTTACAACAAAGGATTATACCATATATTTAATGAATACGTATAAATTAGTGAAACAATAGAATGAAATTCTAAATATGATATTATTAAGTTAATATTAAGTTGTTATTATTATTATTATTATTATTAATAATACGAATAAGTTGTTATGTTAGTAAGAAAGTGTTCAAACTAAGCATTTGTAAAATGTTTCCTGTTCATTGACCTAAAACATTTAGAAACTAAAGATAACTCCGTTAAAGTGAGGTTATTGTTCATTCTGAAATTTCAAAACACGTCAGCTTGAAAATGACTAATTCTGTAACTGATACATTTTTGGCTAGAAAATTTTGTTCTTTTTGAAGCTTCAAAAAAATGGAATATTATCATTTTTGGCTGACATATTTTATATACATTTCTATCATTGATGGATGT